>NC_064912.1:4855096-5155096 GCF_929443795.1 Astur gentilis
TGCTTTCATTCATTTTCACTTATGCATAGCTGAGCAAGCACTGAATGAATTTCCATCCTGATGTTAAAATGAGGTGTTCAGTGATCATAGAAAAATAGTGATGGAGAGGACCACTCTTCCATGTCATCGAGTCTTGCCCTACACCCTGAAAGTATCATCTTTACTAGTATCATTTGTGATAGATATCCAGTTAATCCTTAAAAACTGTCAATAAGGGAAGTTCCATTAACTCCCTAGACTACATGTTCCAGCTCTTAACTATCTTTTCTGTCTTGATTTTTTTTTTTTTTTTTTTTTTTTTTTTTTTTTTTTGCTAGACAAATGAAAATTTCCCATGCTGCAGATGACCTTAGTGTTTCATGTTCTCTGTGGACCTGAAGAAAAAAAAGTTTCCCTTTCTCACTGTGGCAGTCTTTCATGACAGAGATTCCGATTCAGACTTCAGGTTTAGGTCCCACACAAGTTTTAATTTCTGTATTTTGGTTCAACCTTTTCTAATTATTATTTGGTTTGGTAATCTTTACTTTTAATCTAAGACATGCTTTTTGAACATTTTGCATTTAAATAAAAACATAGAATTCAAATAGTTTAACTAATGATTGGGAGCCAAATATTGGCCATGATTTATAACACAACCAGGATTATATAATGATTTTTGTAAGACATTGTTAGACATTTGAGACTGTGGTTCTCACAGCTGATTGAGATCTCTAAGCTGCCTATTGGACTTCACTGAGGCAGAGGTTATGAGGTTTATTATTTTGCTGAAGTCTACTAGGAAGTTTTATTTGGAACCTGTTATGGTCCTAAATTTATAGAAGTGTGTATATGTAGAAATGTGTGTGTGAGCATCTGTCTCATAAAAAGATAAAAGTGAAATGCTTTTGCTGATACATTTACATGTTGATTAGCTCTGCCTGCTCTTGGTTCACATCATTTCTCAGAATAATTATTACTGAGTACATTTATCCTGCCAATATAACCTCTTAGGGCAAGTGTGGGGAAAGAAGAAATGCAAGACAAGGATTTGGAAGACAAGTCTTTTGGAAGAAGGGCTGTGAGGTGGTGCTAGCATCATACTCCACATGACCAGTTTAGCACCTCTGCACTTAAAGGGGGTATATCCAAGAAGATCTGAAGGACTGTTCTTGGGTAACCTCCTTCCAGCCTGTGTTATCGCATGATCCTATGCTATCGGTTGGGTGGACCTGCGAGCAATGGGTTAGTTCAGCGACTCAGAAATGAGGGTAAAGCACAACAGTGTTAGAATGGAAAATGCTTCTGTAGTTTTGGAAGATCTATGTACATATGGAAAATGATGGAAATCTATTCCAGAAATTTGTAGTAAATTGTTTAGATAATGAACAGCTAAATGACTAATACTATAAAAAAAATTGTGTATGAGTCATTGGCTAATGTATAGCTTGACTTTGGCTATGATGTAGAACAAGAAGGATGCAAACTTTGACTATATGCTGTGAATATATGACTCGGGTAGACTATGTTGTGCATTCATAGAAATGAGGTGGATTGGGTTGTTCTTATTTCATTCAAGTTTTAGCATGACAGAGGAGACAAGGACATTTTGCCCATTAAGATAACAGAAGACAAAGATGGATGAAGAAGCTGAGATTTTTATGGGGAATTATCTTTAAAAATGGCATGCAAGATGTATATGCTTATTCCCCCAAATCTTTGTCTGTGAAGCATAAGGATGGTGAAATTCTAACTGGATCCAAGTAATTTTTTTCAGGCGGTTATTTCATTGAAGGTGCGGAGGACAGTTAGGTAATGACAAATCCTTTTTAGTTATTTTAACAAATTAACAAATTTTATCAATATTTTAAGAAAACTGGAAACATGGAAGAAAAGAGAAGGCATTACAGCTCTGACATGTTTCACTTTGGCTTTTTAAAATGCATCGTCCTTTTTTTCCCCACTGAGAAATTTCCTTTTTATTTTCCTGCATGATGTAGAACTGCAAAAATGCTTGTGTTTAGCTGGAGTTAGTAACAAATGTTTCATTTGATCTTTCAACATTGCAGACAGTAGACTGCATTTTTGCTTAAAGGAACAAATTCTAACATGTAATTGGACGTAACAGCATTGACATGTTCTTCTCCACATCTGTAGTGAATAGGATGTGAAGCTGTGGGCCTAAATACAAAGGAAGATTTAGATTAGGCATTATAAAGTCTTCCTGATAGTAAGAATGCTTAATATTTAATTAGATGAGTTAGGAAGATTATGGCATTTCTATCACTGGAAGCTTTTAGGAAAGGTTTGGAAAGCAAATGTCAGAATTAATTTATAACCGACAAAACTTGTTCTCATTTCTGTGTATTCCTTTTACTAAAATAGAAGGTCTTTCTCAAAAGCTGCACTTATTTCCCATTCAGCAGGTGGATCTCTCTTACGTCTCTACCAAGGAAAATTTTTTTAAACCAAGTTCTGAATTTAACCTCTTGCTATTCTTACACATCTGTGAGGTTAGGCAATGAATCAATATTATAAATATTTTCCCAAGAAACAGAGTTTGGGAAGTACTATACTTCTGCAAAGTTTCTGGTAATATCTTGGATCTTCCTTTGTGCCAAGTTTTGTTTTGGGTTTGGTGGGGGTTTTTTTTAGGTACAGTGCAATAAGAGGTGTGCACCTCTTCAATCCCTGCTCCCAACTCTCCTCTCAAGTGTTTCATCTTACAACAATGTGATTGCTGGTGAAACTTGTATGTAGTTTACCACTCAGTTCTGAGAAAAATTCTTGGTCTATATTTATGGAAGCACTGAATAATCCTCTTAACAATGGTCAAGACAGGTATAATATACTTAAAATTGGATGCATTTAAAGAATTGCTTCTGTATAAACTCTTATAATATCTATATTACATACGAGGACTTCCCTTATTCCTTTAGTATTGCCTTTAGAATTTAAAATACAAACATATAACCTAAACTAAGCTATTTTGAATATATTTTTGCTTTATTTACAGAAAGTAATTTTTTCTTGTGACAACTGCACAGACTTTCCCATCTTCTATTAATGACAGAACATTAAGGTTTATGAATAAAAAGCTGATTACACAGAATATATTAGGGCAGTTGAGACTTATTTTTGCTATTTAAGAAGTGTAAGAGTGTCCTCGGGCCAGAGAGGCTCTGTTGTTCTATTTTCTGTGTAGTATTCAACACATTGTATACAGGAACCAACAGCCTCTGTCAAAAAAAGCTTCGAATGAGGAAACAATAGAAATTAAGAGGATGCATTCCTACCCAGTCAATGCACATGATTGGTTCTTGTCTTGGGAATTTTAGTTTACAAACTCACATTGAAGTTGCTTGATTCAGTGTAAGTGTTGTGAGAAGCAGCATGTTGGACACCTTCTTCTCAATTTTATTTTTATGGGGGTTTTTAAGCTGCTAGAGTTGACAGCTAGGTTGGTATAGGACATAAGATTGTGTTAGAGGGAACTGGAATCAAATCTGTGAAGACAGTGCTCTACCAATTGCTGTGGAAAATACATCTTTCTTAAAGACAGAGAAGGAACAGTAGGGAGCAAAGTCCGAGAGTGCTCTCGACTCCTTTTTGGTATGACAAAAGGCCCTCTTGTGTCTAACCATAATTCTTCTAACTAGCTTTTACCCTTCTCTGGACAGACAAATAGCAAAACATATTATTCACCTTAGAAATGACATTGTTTTGAGTGAAGCAATGCTACTATTAATTAAGTTCAAAGAAAACTGTAGTTTTAGAATAGACTGTAGCAAATAGGAAGCTGATACGGAAACACTAAGTAGCATTCCATAATAACTGTATTAAAGAAATAGCTGCCAAGATACTTATTACTTGCAGGCATTTCAAACTTCAACGGGTTTATAAAGAATTTAATATTTTCATATGCTTCAGTGTAAAGCCATCTGTCGCAGTGACGGAACAAAGTGTTGAGAACAAGAACAAACGTATGTTTATGGAAGTACTCCATGAAATGTTAACAAGAAAGACACAAGTTACGCAGCAGTATCTTGTAACAAATGGGCAGGGGATTTGAAAAAACATGACAATCATCTTCAATATTTACAATTATGATTTCTTTTCTAATTTCTTTTTGTGTAGAAGTGTTAAAAAATAGAAGTCTGTCAGTACAGATGGTGAGGGAGACAGGAATCCTGAGTAAAATACTGTTTACATCTACCTTTTGTAGTTTTTCATGTTTTCTGCTCTCTTTTCTTGCAGTTTTAAGTTTATATCTGGATACCTCGGTATATATGTTATACCTTATGTAGTGTTTCATACATCTGCTGGACTTTTTAGTGCAAATTAAACAGCCTCAAACACTCATGGGAGCTGAACTTTACTAGTGCCTTCTTCCCATCCCCCATTTGCGACAGATTTTTATTCGTGACTGCACAAAAGAATGAATCACATTACGGTGTTTGAAGTTAGAAGTTGATATAGTGTGACTTTTAACCTGTCATACCCCAAATACGGGACACAGTGTGGGCTAGTAAGAGCTACAAAGAGATTATAGGGGAAAAAAACCGGTACTGAGACATCAAAAAGAAAGCAAGTGTTCAAGAAAAGCTACTTTGAATCTTTTGTCAATGGTATTGCAACAAGAAAAATCTAGTTCTAAAGGATCTATACAGTTGGATTTTTAGTTATAAGGTATAAAGGATGTATTTTAGAGTGATTCTGTTACCTTCAGGTCTCCATTCTCTCTACAGGTTTGGGTGACTGGGAGAAAGAATTGAATTAGATTGTGCCTTAGCAACACTATGAATTTTCTAGGAAGTGTATTTTATGTTTTAAAATGATAGGTCCAAAAAAGATGTGTGCTGAAGGGTTATGGAGCAGGTTATGGTATAATTTCCTCCCCCATTCAGGTATGAAATCCTGTTCTCTAAGCAGGACACAGCTTTGTGGGCCAGTTATTTAGTTTGGATTGGCAGCATTCCACATCGATGTGGGAAAGGGCAGACCTGATTATTTTTTGATGAGAGGTTTAGGTTTTACTCTAATAATCTATTTTTTTAATGAGGTATATAAACATAGCATGGATTAATTTTTATCAGCCTTCAAAAACTAAACCAGCAGAATGCAGAGGTGGGAATACACAAACATACTAGCAACATCACCCAGAGATAACAAACAGAAGTATTCTAGTATTTTCAATGTTGTCATTCTGCATTAACTGGTAATGTCATAGAAGTTTTGAGTGTACTGCCTTGTGGCATCTTTCAGCTATATTAAGTTGTCCCATGATATCCTTAAAGGAGCAAGCAAAATGTGAAAGTAACGATGTCTGAACTTTTATTTGGGTTCCGATAAATATGCACGTTTTCAAATTTTTACTTAGCAACAGTGACATCTTGTGGGTATTATGAAAATCCCAGCTCAGTTTCAATACCGAGCAGTAAAACTTTAACCCCCCCCTCCGTCCCCCCAATTTTATCAAAACAGTCAAATCACATTATGTAAGTGTTTCCAAGACCTTCAGCGTTACCCTCTAAATGAAGACAAAGAACCAGGTAGAGAGAAATGCAGCTCCTTGATCAGACTTGAGCTTGCTTGATACCTATTTTAGCTTTGGCAGAGCAGGGCACTGGGTACCAGATCCCTCAGCTGAAGGTGTATGGAACTGTCCCAAAAGGAAATCTGCTATTAAGCCTCATGAAGGTTTCTCTTGCCGTTTAATGTCAAAGGGATGAGTTTGATCCTTAAGGCAACAGGTTTTAGACGTCAGGGTATAAAGATTTAATTCCACCTAGAACACTCCTTAGATTTCTTTGAGTTTCCTTTGGCAACAGACTCTCTGACAATGAGTCTTACCATTATGTTTATGTGTTGTATTTAGAAAAATCCTAACAGGTTAGATTGGTGGGAGGGGAGATGTCCTCCTGCTTTTGTATTAATTTTTATTGCACATTCCTGTGTCCTTTTTTCTGAGAACTGAACTTTCTAGTTCTCTGTGGCATGTCTTGGTATTTGTTCGTCCTTTTTATTTCCTTTAAAAAATAAGCAGCCTTAGTGTTATTTCTCTTGTTTTAGATGAGAATTTTGGGGTCTTCTAACCAGTTCAATCTTCTGCCATTATCATCGATATTCTTTTGGACCCACTTACTTTTACAATTTTCTTTTCATACAGACTGATTAGCCTTTGTGCAACTGAAACAGGTGTGTCTTTATTGCAAATTATAGGAAAAGTTCCTAGTAGGATATGACATGCCGGTACTTGTTTGACTCTGCCAAAGGGTCCTGACTTGTTGTAAATAAGGTTTACAAAGTATTTGTGATGCTGCTGAGACTTTCTCCTACTGCTAACAACAGAGAAAATGGCAGTGAGTCTTTTTTGTGCTGATATAGTTTCTTTGTCAGAATACTGTCTCTTTCTCATTCTATTGCTTCCAAAATATGAGTGTTAATAATGCATTTATAGTCATTTTAATTGTCCAAATATTTATACGCTACTTACATGATACAAAATTTTTAAAGCTATTTTTTTAATTGAGTTGGCTTTTCTTGCTCAATAGACTATCTTCTCAGCTTATTTGACTTTTATTTTGATGAAAAATGGTAAATGGTAATATGATTATCTTCTAAAGCTGCCCAGCGTCAAAGATTGTGCAAATTATTGCTAATGAATTGTGCCATGCCATTAATTAAGATTGGTATTAGCAAAAAGACCTTAAGGATTTGTTATATTTACTGACACTCTTTTCTGTAGAAGTTACAGATCTACAAGGAGAATGTTGAATATAACGTTTCATCTAATAGAACTGGTTCTCAGAACATAAAACAATCAATAAAAAATGAGAAACATGCACAGTCCTAACAGGTTGTATCAATATCTGAGTGGAGTTTGCTTCTTTGTGTTGTGGAAGTTCATAGTGTCCTTAGAGAAAGGGTTGACCCAAAGCAGATCAGCCCCCTGGGGCACGTTGCTGTCACATCTGCTGTTAACAGGTTGTGAGCAGGACCAACAGGCAAATTGGTAATTAATGTGGGGTTTCTCCTGTCTACATGTATGTCCACTCTCTCTTCTCAATATGTTACAAAGACCTGCCACTTGTCTTCCAGACCGTAGTGTTTGTCATTTTATTTCTTGCTGTTTGTTCTTTCCTCTTTATTTGATTTTCTGTTAATAGTATTTCCCACTGTCAAAAATTTATTAAATTGTAAGGGGAGAGAGATTATATTTTCCTCATAGAAAAGACTGGTTTTGTGGTAGCTTGTGCTATACTAGAGTTACTGTGTTGCCTGTTGGTAATTAAAGTTGCCAGTAGGCCCCCAACTATTCCACAGGAGATACTACTGTGAAGTGCTTTTCCTCCATTAATAATGATTATAGCTGCTGGTTTTGTGGCACTTAGCGCAGTTGATGTGTACTGATTTGTTCGAGTGTGCCTCTCGGGGAAGATCAGGGAGAGGATGAACTAGTTTAAGCGTACTTACCAGGCTTAGGTATGAGATAAAGTAGCAGCAGTTTGGGTATGGACAGAAAGAAAAACTGAGGTACCTTCAGCTACATTGCTGGGAAAAGGGAAGAGGGAAGGAATTAACAAATGACTGTAGTTGCTCTGGTGGTGGCAGAGATTGGGAGAAATATGTTTTCAGAACTGCATCCTAACACATCTGCATTATGCGATCACAACACAAAAGCCTGTATTTCTTTAAAAACGTGACTGTTGATGCTACTTCCCTTTTGTCTTAATCTGACATTGTAAGTAAGGTTATGAATCGCGCCTGTATCTCAGAGAGGTGGGTTGAGGATAAGCACCCTAAAAATTGTGAGGAACTTCTAAGGCTGCGCTTCTAACATAAATTGTGATTCATTGTCCTCTGTCCCCTCTTTTGTTGGAGTCTTGCTGATGGCACTGAATTTCAGATGGAAGAAGAGAAATAATGTGAAAATTTCCCCCCCTCCCTCCCTCCCTAAAGGAATAATGCCAAGTGCAGAGCTACTGATTAAAAACATATCTCTGAGGAGCCTAACAGGAGCTAATCCTTAGGATATATTTAACTAACTTCTAATCCCTTTCATTGGGAAGTGCATTGAGAGGTAAAAGTTTCTCCAATTTGCCATAGGTTACCTCGTTCTTCACAGAGTTATCCTTTCACTTACTCCTTTAGCCTTTTCTTTCTTCTGTCTTGGAAGTTGACAAACAATTATGCTTTATTAAGAACACCATTGTAGTACTTAAAAAGTACTTATTGCCAAGAATAAAATACAATTTCAAGGTTTATTTACTGTGGAGGAACTAGTTAAATAGTTTTCCCCTTTACTTGCACCTCTACAGCATAGTATGAGATCTCTCGGCTGGTAATGTTAATGGAGGTATTATTTTCTCCCCTTAAGCAAAATGATGTGTTCCTAAAGTAAATCACTGCAGTGCAAATTATAACTGCTCTTTTTGTCGTGACAGGACTGTAATCATCTTGTGTCATTGGTCACCTCTCTAACAGCTTATTGGTTCTCAGTTCCATCAAGTGGAAGTTAAAGAAAAAGAGGAGCATTTTCTTTCTTTAGCTGGTGCCACGGCTTTTGATGTTTACATGTTGTATTCTCTACTGTATGTAGAAAATAAGATGGTGATTATTGGAATTATTTTTATATCACAGAATAATTTGCTATTGAGTGAAACATGAAAGCTACTTGGAACATTAAAAAGCATTCCTTGTAGGCTGATTTAGCTATTATGCATTTTCTGTGAGATGTTTGAAAGTGTTGCTTCAAGTCTACATTATGTATCTACATAATTAATGTAGATAAAGAAGAAAATAGAAAACAAAAGTTGTTTTAAGAGAGATAGTTAAGCAGTTAAATGTTCATTGAATTGCAGTCTGAGACCTTGGGGGGGCGAGGGAAGGGTATTACGTTATAATAGATACAGGTAAAGAACTATTTTGGTGCAATTGTTTGTATTTTTCATCAGCATCTCCCATGTGGGTCATGATTCCAGTACACAGTCTTGTAATCTCCTGCAGTGGCAATGATTCAGCTTAAAAATCAATAGGGCATGAGGTGTTTCAAGTTCTCATTATTGTAATGTGTCAACATCACTTCAGTGACCCCAGAGCCCTATGTTGGCTGATTTGTTCTCTGATTTATTGTGCAATCTTGTAGGGCAAACTATAATTTCACTTGCAACCAGAAACTCTGCTTTTATGGTTTGTGTCCCAGTCTCCAGTCATTAGGATGTTCAGACATAATCAATACCTGTGTTTGCTACTGAAGGTTGAATGAAGTTGTCAAGCAGTTAAATTACAAAGAATACAAACAAAACAACATTGTTACGGCTGAGCAGACCAGGAAATGTTTTTATTTAAATTTTCGTTTCCCATCAATTCAACAGATGTTTTTATTGCTTAGCACTGTCATAATTTATATTCCCCTATATGCCTAGAAGTTTCAGATCTTAAATTTTGTAGTTGTAATTACTTACTGTACTACTTTGTCTTTAGATTATCTGTGTTCATTTATGATTCTGCTATCTTCTCTATATCTGTCCAAATTTAGTAACATCACGAACAGAAAACTATTTTAATTGCTCAAACTTAATAAACATATTGTGGCTTTAATGCATAACAGGTAAAGCAGCGTTGTTAATTTTGCAGTCCTCCTCTTCCACCCCTCCTAATTTTGATGTTTCTTTACATGATCCAAGTGCTGCAAGTGGTAACAATGTAGTCTACATCAGTTTATCCTGGGCAATATCATACCTATCAATGTATTTAGAACGTCTCAAAAAACCTGAGGTAGCTTAGCACAACCAGATGCTCTTAGGACTTTCACTGCATTGACGTGTACACCTCACATGCTCAAATGCTAATCAGAGCTTAATGCAACAGTCTTGAAGCCAAATATCTAAAATTTCACAAAATGATACCCATTCAACTTTAATTCTTCGTTTTTTTATTAAATAGACTTTTATCTCCAAGAGGTATTGATATGTTTTGGGGGACTATTATTGTATTCTTACCTATTTAATAAAAACCAAACTAACAAACCAAATCAAAACAAAAAAATCCCAGTACATATAATATAAACAGTAATTTTTACAGAGCAAGAATGTAATGTTTTGGAAAATAGGCTTCTTCAACGCTTTCTTTCCAGTCCGTATTGGTAGTTCCTTGACCATTGTAAAGCTGCATGACAAAGTACATTTGGCAATAGTTTCCTGCATTTAACTTAAAGGAACGTAAAAGCCTTTAAGATAAATGAATGCACTGCTGAATAAGAGAAGTGCAGGGTTTCTGAGGTAAATTTAGTATTATTGTGTATTTTGTAATGGAGCTCAGGATCACCACTTTTATGACTCCTTCAAGGATGTCCGTTCTATCTTAGATGCTTGAGCTACTCATTGCTGTAGGAGTCGTTTGCTGTACGGTTGCTCTGTTCTTACCCCCTTACCTACCTAGATGCTGTTGGCTCCACCTAGAGAAAAGATAAATGGGTACCTGGTCCACCCCAGAGTGTGAATTCTTGTGTTTTGGGGGGTATTATCTAATGAACCTCACCAACATTTTCTATCCATGAAATTCTAATCCTTGAAGGCCTGCAGCAGAAACACATACATTTCTGCATCTGGACATCACTTTTTGGATTCAGTCTGAATGCTAAAGCATATTAGCAGGTTGTCAATTAAGTGAAAAAAATCCAGCGTCTGGAAATGCACAAACTAGGAGGAAGCAGACCATCTGTATATTTTAACTTTCTTGAAAAACTGATGACTGGGCAGTATTTTTCCAGTGTACATAATAGATTTAATATTTTTCTCCTTCTGAAATACTTATTTCAGTAGAACTTTCAATTTAACAATTGAGAGCTTACAGCTTACCTAATGAGAAAACATCAGGCAGCATATAAATATATGTAAGCCTTAAATTAAATGAATCTGAAATTAGGCAGTTTTTAAAAGTTATATGAAACAATAACATCCATATTCACCACCAAATCTAATACAAGTAAGAGGATATTCAGAAGGAGAAAAAAAATGGGAAAAACTAATACCTCAGATTCAAGGTCAGAAACTTTCGAAGTAATTTTCATAGTTGTGTAATAGTGATTTTGCAGTTAGACTAACAAATGTTTGTTGTTTTATTGAGGGGATTAAACAGTTAATAATTCTCAAGAATCTTCATTTTTTTTGTCCTCTGTTTTATCACCCAAGCCATCAGTTTTAATTATAGTCTCTGAAACTTGTTTTTTGTTAAGCTATGTCCATGTAATCTGAGGGTGCACTACAAAATCATCAACGCTTTTAAAAATCTCCCTTGCAAAATTATTAATTTGTAGATTATTATTATTATTATTCAGTAGGCTATTATTTTTCAGTCTCTCTAAGGAAAGGTTAACGTCATTGGTAAACATAGTGCATGTGCAAATTCATGCCTGTGCTTCTCAAATACTGAAAAATAGGCATGCTTGGCTACAGTATGAAATTGTGCACAGATTTCGGATGCTTCCTGAAAATTGGTATTGGTAGTCCTAGTTCACTGTGGAGGGAGATTTTTTAATACCAGAGTGTCTCATAATGATTTACTAAGCTGATCTATTTAAAGACTTTTCCATGAAATTAAAATAATTGTCATGGGGTTGGTACAGCTTTAAAAAGTTAACATCTATGGCCTTATATATCACAAAAAAGATATGGGTCTTTTCTCCATGAGAATTTGACCTATATAACAGAATAATCTGGCATAATGTGGAGAAGGGGGAAAGGGAGAAGGTGGGCTGTAGCAAACCTTTCAAGTGTTGCACAGGCCATGAAAATCTGTGGAGCTGCTGGAAGGTAGATAACCTGTGCAAATTAATTTGTCTACTGTACATCCTGTGATGTATAATTCCTTTTACATTGTAAGTGTCCCACATTCTGGAGGCCAGGACTGTTTTAATGTATCTCGTCTAAGCCACTCATATACCCTTGAAATGCTTATTTAAAAATAAAATGTCATAAACACATCGAAAACTTGCAAGAAAGTTCACTTCATTGTTATTTTTTGAAAAACTTCCTCATCCTCAAAATAGTTTTTAATGTTTGAAGAAAAATCTTTTGTAGTTTGCCCCCTTCCCCCCCCCCTTTTTTCCCCCTGCTTTTGCTGAATACACATTGCATGGTCACTCAGAAATTTCTAGAGTATACAAAATATCGGACAGTTGGTTATTTTAGCTCCTTCTGAATACTTTTGGAAAGTAGAGACAAATGTTGCATTGCTACAGAGATCTCCCTCTGCTTTTTCCCACCTGTCAGTCAAATACCAAGGAGTATATACCAAGTTTAACTAGCATTGCATAAATTCTGTACAGGGTAACCTTGTTGACGGCTTAAGTCACGGGAGGATAAGCTTTTGGCTTTGGGGGTCACTGACAGCTACCGCAAGACTGGTCGAGGAGCAGTGCTTTTCAACTAATAATGGAGTTTACAAAACTAGTAAGGCCTAATTGAACAATGTAAAGCTTAACCCTTACTCGGGCGCTGCGCTTGCCCGTAATGTGCTAGATAGGAAGTGAAACCCACAGATGACGAATGGAAATGGCAATTGCCGTAGAAAGACAATTGTCTGACACAGTTGTGTTACCCCTGTTGTGTCTGATGCTTGGCATCTGAGAGCACAGACAGCTGATAGATTGCCAAGTGTGGTGGTAATGTAAATGCAAGTGAGATGACTGAACACAGACCTAAGCAGCCACTGCTGCTCCCTTTTTTTTTTCTTTTTTTTTTTTTCTTGTTGTTGTTGTTGTCTGGTTTATCTATTTCTGAATTATAACCAGTGCATAGCAGAAAACAGAAAAAAATTATTTTTCATCACTATTTGCTGAGTCATTTCAGTTATATTTACACTGCTGTTATACTTGGTATCCCGTTAACTCTTTTTGATACAGGAAGCATGATTATTTCATATTCCACCACAAAGCAGACTTCATCTTAATTTGATTTTTATATTAAAAGGTAGAGCAGGATTCAGCAAAATTCTGGACAGTTTCATTATTTTAATATGTTTTCTTTCATTTGGAAATTCCACTGAGATGGAAATTTCACTGGGATAAGATTTTGAGTTGTATGTATTTCCACTGAGTTACAGAAGGTAGCTAGTCAGACCACCTTCTGCTAGGATTTTATCATACTCTGCTGTAATTAGGTGAGGAAAATGGAGACTCATGTATTGGTCCCATGAGTATTGGTATTGTTGCTAGTGAGTTGTCCAAGCATATTGTTAAGGAGTTCTGTAGGGGAAAAAAAAAAAGCTTTTCACTTTTTTTTTAAAACCTTTGAGACTCACTGTAATTCTAACTGGATATATTGTTTTCACTGAGCACTATTAAATACCTGCTGGTCCTGCCACTATAGGTAGCTGCAGCAGTACCTGTATCCTTCTTAGCCACCTTTTGGGGGATTGTGAAGCTCAGTGTTTTCAAAGCACTTTGAAAAGTGCTCTCCTAAAAGGATATTACGCGTGTGTAAAATACTGCTGTTCCTGCTGAAGCTTGGACAAACTATAAACCTCTGTGGCTGTAGAAAATTACTGAGTGCTGCATAAGCTGTTCAAGTGCTGCTTTACCATATCAAAGATACTGTGCTCAAGCACTATAAAAAAAGAGCTCCCATGGTGAGAGACAGCTTGCTACAATGGCATTCAATTCAAGGTCATACATAACGTCAGTCATGGTAGGGAAAAAAGCCAAATTAAGCATTTTTAGCAGTGAAAAATATATTGAGAAATAACATTAAGGTTGTGAAGGTACTGGAAAGGAAAACAGTAAAATCCATGTAGCAGAACAGTTGTGTGAGCAATGTTATAGAAACGGGCATCAATATACTAAGTCACTTACATTTTGTGTATCACTAACTGAAAACACTTTCCTTACATGGTCTTGCTTTTTTGCATGGCTTTGTGGCATCTCGCCTCTGTTATTACAGCTCTTAGCTAGACGGAACTTTTTTTTTTTATATAAATTGTTGTGAAATGAATGGGAAAGTCATTAGCAGTCACAGTACTGATTTGATGATGGGAGGTGTTTGTTTTTTTCCTTGGGGCAACCAACATTTGGAATTTTTGGCAAGTTTACTTGTATTAGATTTCTTAAATAAGACTCACCAACCTTTATACCAAAATACTCTCTCTCAATACCAATTATATTTAACCTGTATTGATTCTTTAACAGTACAATTGATGGAATTTGGAATTGTAAATGGTATCTCCTTTGCCTATTACTGAGGAAATGTTTGTGTCTGAAAAAGAAAAATGGCTTGAGGTAATTTTGTCTTTGTCATTGGATACCAAAGCCTGAAGAAAACACTGAAGGTTTTAAACTTTAATATCATATTTCTTATGGTATCATATTATTGTATCATATTCTTATATGATATTAAGTATAAAGATCATTGAGCAATTTTCAGCACAAAGTAATGTTGATCAAGGGATAGGCATGATAAAATTGCTACTTTTTCTCATATAAAATCTTGGTAAATTAGTAAGGCATGTGCCAGTAAAGAAATGCATGCCATTTTGAGCTCCTGCAATTAAGCAGAGACTAGAAAGATATCTGATTATGATGTGCCTGCCAGTCAGCATAGACTTGCGTAGTTTCAAGTCTGATTTCGTGATGATTTTAATTTCACACTGAACAAGTACAGTTTGTTGCTACAGTAGCCTGAAGCCCAGGCTGGTCTGTGCAGCACAGGAGGGTAGGAACCCTTTTCTCTCCAAGGAACTGAGCTCATGACTCCAGATCATAATGTGAGTTGATACTTGTCAATATATATAGTCTGTGACTCTTCTCCAGGTTTGGTTCCTTTGCCTGTAAGTATATGACATGGTGCTATTTTGAGCTATTTTCTCTCTGTTGGTTCATTTTGGAGAGTTTTAAGTCAAACCATGCTTTCTTCTAGTGAAACAGATGGAGATGCACAGGTAATAATACTGCAGGCCCACATAGGTACTGGTATGAGGTGTTCAGAAAGGTACTTAGAAGGATATCTCCTGTTGAGAAGATTGATCCTTGGGTACTGCTTGTTTGGATGTTTTTTCTGCCCACTCTTGAACTCTTCTGGTTTATAAGCATATTAAAGTAAATCAATGAGGTGAAATTTAGGTGGGTTTTGTTATTCTTCTGTTTTTCCAGGTTGTGATATTATCATAAATAATGAAATAGGGGGTTGTGTACAGTAATTGTGTTCAAAAAAAGTGGAATCTGGAAGCATTACCAAGTTTAGCAGAGGGGTATACATTTCAGGGTGGGAATTGAAATTTTCCTTTTTGACAGGTTTCCTTGAAACTAGATTCACACTGGCATGCCAGAATGCTGGAGTCAGGGCTCGTGCTTATTTTGAGCACTTCAGTAAATTGGCAGAGAAGGAAAGGCAGGTAGCCTGGAGGTGTGTGTATCTTGCCAGGCGGTGAACCACATGGTAGTGCTGCAGGACCAGACTGAGCACAAACGGAGCTTCTAATCTTGACAATCCCACATATTCAATGTAAGTACTAATCTAAACTTGAGGTTCACCTTTGTAATATTACAGTTGTTTTGCCATAATATGCTCTGTCCTGATCCATCTTCCTTGCTGGCTGAGTATCTACAGCAAATGCAGAGCTGTCTATGAGATGAGAAAGAAAGATTTTAATTTCTTCTTGTTACGTCTTAATTCCTGGTTGCCTGTCATTAGTTACTCTCAAACTTCTTTTAGTCACATTGTATGCCTTCCCACTGACTGAGCTCTGAATTAACTTTTCCTGCTCCCGCACGTCTTACTTCTCTCTTCTCTCTTAACATCAGAAGAAACACCTCCTTCTTTCTCTTCTAGCCAATGTTCCCATCACCTCCTGGAGTTAATAGAATTAAATTCTAATATTAACATTCAATTTGCAATTTTGGAGCCTTGAAACGTCACCTGCTCTGCATGAAGGAATAGGTTTTGTGGTGAGATTTTTGAATGTGATATATTTTCAACAGAATTCACAGGGTTTGAAATCTATTGCACTTCAAGAGGTATTTTACATCTCCAGGAGTGCTTTCATTTGAAGGTTTTCACTCCAGGATGTCCATATGCTCTTTTTTCTGTAGCGCGTACAGTGTCAATTATACATCTCAAGATAGAAGAAACTGGGCAACAAAATTTTAGAAGAAACCCTGACTTGGAAAACGGGCACAAATACAGTAAGTTACATGGTTACACAGCGAAGGCATTGGTAACGCTGTTGAACAAACACATCAGTTACTTGTTTGAATCACTTGCAGGAAGTATCCTGGTAGAACTGAAGTGTTAGTTGGAAACAATGGCCTGATATGAGAGGATTCAGGGGTGTAATCTGGGAAAAACAAGAACCAATGCAACTACAGGGAAAGGGCCCTGTAGTTTATATCTTTTCCTCTCTAGCACCAGGTGTGTAAGTTGTCTTTTCTCTCAAAATTTCCAGGCAATTATATTTCAAAAGAAATTTAAGCATCTGCACATTATGTTCAATATTTGACATGGCACTTCCCATTCTGCCTCAGCAGGTACTTATTGTTCTTTTGGCACTGTTCTGATGAACATGTGATGCCTTTAAAATACTCTGGTAAGCAGGATTCTTGGATATAAAATATTACTGTTGTTGAAGTATTATTTCTGATTTGCTTGTTTGATACACAGAAACATATGGCTAGCTACAGGAATGGACTAAATAGATACAAATGACAATGTGTCATTTTGGCCAGAACTCACATAACAGAAAAGAGGAGGACAAAAGCTAATACATTTTCATCATAGTATTTGTATTGATAGAATTCACATATATAGATCACTGTTGAAAAAGCAGTTTCTTTCAGGGGATGCATATGTTAACAGCTCTGATATTAAATGTGTGAAACACATGAATATAACTAACCAGGTCCCATCTAAACAGATGTGTCTTCCTTTCCAAGACCTGTAAAGCTTCCCGTCTCAGTTTCTAGATGACAGATAAATTGAGCAGATTAAAACCAGGAATAAATATTGAGCAACATCTACCACAAGCCTACAGTATTTGGACAGCCACTAGAAATGGAATTGAGATGTCTTAGATTATTTTGTCACTTTAAGGCTTGATTATAAGTGCTGAATATCTTTCAAAAATTGTATCTTTAATTTCTGATGTAAGCTAAGGGATGGATATACAGGCTACTGGGTAAGACCGCATTATCCAAGAGGCAGGGTTTCTAGCATTAGACTGAAAATTCTGCGTTCTTTCCCAGTGTGGATGACTTTGCCCATGTACTTTCCACTATTATGACTGATTATTTCAATATATAATCTCTTATAAATTGCTTCACGTTAGAAGATCATTTCAAGTAATTTCTAATCTAGGTGCTCCAACCTTTTAGGGTTGAACAAGCACTGACACTATAAGATAATGCTTCCACCTATTGCAAATCCTTCCCAAATAAGTCTAGAAGAGTCCTTTGCAATATATACCACCTTCAGACACAACTAAAAGGAAAACTAGGAAAATTCTTAAGTAAAGAAAAAGGGTGAAGTGTCTTTGATGGTGGGGGTTTTTTTCCTAAATAAATAGGAATTTCACTTTTCATGAAGGTGAATTATATAGCAAAGGTGAATTATGTAGCACAGAGGTCTGTGATTAACTTTATCAATTATCTACTTTTGGTTTAGCAGGTCTTTAGGAGGAAACATTATTTCATCTACATTCATATTATCTCTTCCCCTTCCTCCCCCCCCCCCCCCCCCCCCTAAAAAACCCACAAAACTAAAGACCTATTTTCTCAGTCTTTATAAATGTGAAGACGTTGTTGTGCTTCTCTGTTCTACCCTGTTGCTTTCAACTTCCTATTTAATAAGATACAGGACATCCCTCATAAATTCTGTATCATCAGTGTAATGTTGCTTTGATGATATATTGCATGTTAAGTTGGCATTGGCATGAAAGGACAGTGTGGGGCTCAGGAGAGGTGGTTGTTGTGTTTTGTGTTTTTTTTTAATTTTTACTTTGAGTGTTCTAGATTTAGTTATATTTAGCAACTGAGAAAGTTGATAATTTAAAAACTTGCCATTCATTCAGGATCTCCAGATGCTTGATAAATTTTTATGTTGGTAAATTGACAAGATTATATATCTCAATCATCTGCAAAATCAATAAATGACACCAAAAGTAGGAGCTTGCATTGTATAGTTATGTTTTGGGTGTGGAGGATTAAAGATATTATTCAAATGATTTAGTTGAATTTAACTCATTGCCCTGGTTCTCAACTCCTTTCCAGATAGGGTGCCACCACTGTCCCACTAGATGGTGGCTAAGAGATTGAAGAAATAAGGTTGACTTCCCACCCAGACTGTAAGTGCCCAGCTGTGTTCTCCATCTGCTTTAGGCAAGTAGTTCTATTGCATTCACTTCAGGTTTATCAGGGTTTCTTACAGACACAGTGCCCACACTGGTGATTTTGCCACATCCGCACAGAGAAACACTAACAATTTGCTTGGCTAGGATGGTTTTTTTTTGCCCGTTCTCCCTCTGCCACTTTTCCAGAGGGCAAAAAGTCCCTCTCTGTTAGTGTTTGTCATCATCTCTGCATACCTCTGAATCAAACATGGTATTTCAGTGAGTAATTACTAATGCTTTGTGTTTTGGATGATTCAGGTATATGGTAGACATAGTGGGAGAGAATCTTCCCATGTAAATCTCAACAAAAGGCAAGTATTTGACCAGAAGACCAACAGTGACCCAAAGGAGCCAAACATCACCTCTTTTGTTGTTGTCCTCCTTGACCCATGTTTGTTTGGAACCAGAGCTGTCCTGGATACCATATGGCACACTTCTGCAAATCTACGTAGAGCTCTTGAACTGATAGTCTGAACATGAGGTGTTCTGCCCTTTGGCCATGGGCATTCTGCAGCTGGTGACCTCCCTCTCCCTCTCCCCCTTCCACCTGGGATTAGAACTCAGTGTCCACTCTGCAGTTGAAGAACCAATTATTTTGACAGCACCCCTCTCTGTCTCCTCAGACTTGCCCTTCTGGGGGCAGGAGTGAATCTCCAAGGAAGACAAAAGATCCACTTCTGGAACAGACTATACCTAGTAATCAGTTATTGTGACCCTTTTCATGTGATGTTGAATAACAGGGTAAACAGTAAGACTAACCATGTAAACCCACTTACAGCTGATAGTGGGTATAATGACTTGGAAGCTCATTTCAAACCTATGAAATTTATTTTTAAGTAGCTTTCTCTTCATTTTCCTGCAGGTATTTATATATACACTGTCATTCTGGTGGCTGTCCACCTTGAGAGTAATGTAGTTACACTGTTATCACTTTCCCTTCCATGGCATAATGAGGATCTCAACAGCAGTAATGACCCTGGGCACAAAATGTAATGTAGACACCTCCAACCTGCTTTTTGTTGCAACACCAATTTCCATGGATTTTTAATTATTTTAAAAATATATATATAATCCTCTCTAAATAAATATATTATCCTGTTTTTTATTATTACTAATTATTATTATTTATTAATATAAAAGATATATTCCTTTATTGTATGATATATTTATTACCCTCTAAAAGCTCTCTCGCAATTGTGTTGTTCATCCCTATTGCTGTCTCTTCTTGCCCATCTTGCTATTTCTATGCTTTTCATCCCTTTTCTTGGTAGTCTTTATACTCCTTCCACACAAGCAAATTCCATCTCTTTTTCTTCCTTTCTTATATGCTAGTTCTTTCTTCAGGTTGCTATATTTTTGCAGTGTAGTACAGAACAATCAAACGACCAAACTTTGTACTTGTTGAAGCAGGGGTGTTTGAACGTTTGAAAACCCACAAAAGAAAGGCAGATCAGTAGTTCTGGCATTCTTCAAAATTGCTCTTTCATTTGAAAGGAATAGAGAAACTATGGGTGGGCAAACTGAAAGTTGTAGTGTCTATTTAAGAATAATGAGGCTGTGAATGTAGGCAAGAAGTGTATCGCTAATGATTAGATGTGGGGAAGGCAGATGTGTCCACTTAAAGGAAAAAAATGTACTTTAAGTATAGTCTTACATTTGACAATCAGGCTACAATTCATATGCATCTGGGGGATTCTCAGGAACCCCAGAGGTCTGAGCATCTGCTCTCTCGATGTGAAGTTCCAGTAGGCACCAACCTTGGCTGGCTGAGTTGCACTAAACCTGAATATACTAGCTGAAGTTTGGAATTCAAGCTTTTGTCTTACAGTCCACTTACTGCTTCCTGTTCAGTGCTTGTGATCAGCATGTTAAGTGCTTCTGTTATTTTTCCGCTAGAAGCAAGTGATGTTAATAGAGTGCAAGTAGCCTGACAGCATCCCCGAAAGAGTTTTCCGTAGATGGTAAACTGAAATCCATGCATGGAGTACTGGCTATACAGAGCCTTAAAATAGGCTTTATTGGAAATTCACAAAAGATTTTAAGTTAATATATTCATCAGTTATGCATTGCAGATTTTGCTTAAGTCTTGTTCTTTCTCAAGACTCTATAGCGTGTATAATGTGATAGTTTTTCCTAGTCTTAGGAAAGCTATCACATATACTTAATACTATAAATGTAATGGGCTGCATTCTTCATTCTAATTGGTGAAGCATGGGCATTCCTAACAGCAGATAATTGTTTTCAACACAATGCTTTCTTAACTGGGAAAGCCACTTCTGCCCAGCCAGAGTGCCTTTCTTCTTCAAGAATCATTAGTAGTAGTAGTCTGGGGGATTTATAATAGCAATAGCACCTCCCAAACCAAACCTTATGGCTGTTAATAGCTATTACTTTTCCTTACGAAGTGTTTCTCTCCCCAGGCACTCTTTTGCCCCAGGGTAATTTGTTAACAAAGTAGTCGTTAACTATTGATAATGATCAATTTGTCAGGGATTATTGTGCAATGATGCCATATTCTCCTGTAATTAGATAAACCCATGTTAATTGTAGATAGTGTCAAAGGCCCTTTTTTGGAGGATCAAGCAGGCTCCCCATAAGCCAAACTGAGCAGCAGCTTTGCAAAAGCAGAGTAAATGATGAAAGGAAATAAGAAATATTTGTTATGATGGTATTTTCGGAAATATTCAAGATTTGACAGGTTTATAATTTTCAGAGATAGCTGCCCATAAGGAAAATAAATTAATCCAGTCACAGTTTTTCAAGAAAGCAAGGGTCCTTACTGGTCCCTTCTGATAACCTTTCCTAGAATAACAGGAAAGAAGAAACACACACACACACACAGAGGGACAGACAAATGTACACACCTCAAAACTGTGCCCATATTTGGGTCAAAAAGACTTCACTGTATATGCTCATAAAAAATCTCAGATTTTTTTTTTTTTGCCAGTTTATGATGCATCACAGAATAGATGCATAATCTCTTCAGAGATGTGTATAGTTGTTGATGCTTAAGAACTGAAATTATTATATCCATATCAATTTTTACTTTCACAGACAGAAAGCTACTTCACAGTCAATTAGCTAAAATAATTTCCAGTCTCAGCAAAATGTATTACATTGGGCCAAGTACTACATTAATGTAACGATCTGGGCAGTTTGAATCCACAAAGAGGTTCAGGTCTGCTTGCACCTGCTTTTGAAACATGCTTTGTACTAAGAGCAGTTTATTCTTTTTCTGTAGAACTGTGCACTTTAAAGCAAAAGAGGTCAAGTATCTCACTGTGGCACGTGTTACATGATTCAAGGGAAACTGCAATTGAGGGCAGTGCTGGGGGAAAATGCAGAGGCTGCTGGGAATCCAGTAGAGACAAGTACCATTTTGTGGTTTATGTGAATGTTCTTCAAGTACAAGGATGATGGCTATTAATAAAAAAAAAAAATAAATAAAAATCAAACGGGTAAACAAAAGTAGGAAAGAAGTATGACTTCCACGAGAAGTTGTCATAGAGTTGCTCAGTATTTGTTCTTACCAGCAGGTTGTTAAGGAGTTAAAATCATCACAAACCAAGTAATGACAATTATTTTCACTAATGTTCTGTGACTTAGATCTGCGTGTACAGCCAGCTATCACACTGACATTTACTTTACAGGCATACAAAATTCATATGTATTAACGTATGAAAGTCAATTGTCTGCCATAAATTATTTATTCCTTTGAATCTTCTGCATCTTCTACAGAGAGGTTACAATACCTCTCTGGCTTTTTATTTTCCCTCTGCAATTTATCAGGGGTAGTTTGAAGATTTTTTTTTTTTTAAAAAATAGATCTCATGGGAACCAAAGTAGAATCATACAGGTTTCAAGTTGATTAGGTAATACAAGCAAGGAACCTCAAGTGTATGTATAGCAATGCACACAGCCTGGGGAATAAGCAGGAGGAACTGGAGCTCCATGCCCAGTCAGAAAGTTATGATTTCATAGGGATAACTGAAATACGGTGGGACAACTCACATGACTGGAGGATCATAATGGATAGCTAGAGGCTGCTTTGTAAAGATAGGCAGGAAAGAAGAGGAGGAGGAGGAGTTGCGCTCTATGTTAAGGAGAACCTTGAATGTGTAGAAGTCAACTACAGCAATTGTGGAAGCCGTATTGAATGCTTTGGGGTCAAGATCAGAGGGGTCGTCTCCAAGGAGGAATCTTCCAGTAGGCATCTGCTACCAACCTCCAAACCAAGACGATAAGGCCAATGAAGCAATATTTGGGTCACTGAAGCAGGCTTCAGGTCAACAGAACCTGGTTCTTATGGGTGACTTCAACTACCCAGACATTTGTTGGAAGAACAATACAGCAGCTCACATGTCATCCATCCATCAGGTTCCTGGAATACCTGGAGGACTGCTTCCTCATACAAACGTTAGATATGCCAACCACGAGTCAGGCACTGCTGGACTGGCTACTCACAAACCAAGAAAACCTGTGTTGTAATATCTCAGTTAGTGACAGCCTTGGCTGCAATGATCACAATATTGTGGAGTTTGGGATCCTGCTGAGCACACTGAAGGTTAGTACTAAGACAAACATTTTAGAAGAGCAAACTTCAGCTCGCGTAGAGCTCAGTTGAGAGGGATTCCATTGGAAGCTTCCATAGAGGGTAAAGGAGCTAGTGAGTGCTGGGAGTTTTTCAAGAACACTCTCCTGGAAGCACAAAAACAGTTCATCCCCTTTAAAGGTAAGGGAAATAGGCAGAGCAGGAGACCCTATTGCCTTAACTGCAAGCTTCAGTCTGCTCAAAACCAAGAGAGAAACATACCAGAGATGGAAAAGCAGACGAATACCCATAGAGAACTACAGAGGTATTGCCAGGGTGTGCAGAGATGCAGTTAGAAAAGCAAAAGCTCAGCTCAAACTGAAATTGGCCAGAGATGTGGAAAACTACAAGAAAGGGTTCTTTAGGTACATAAACAAAAAGCGGAAACAGAAGGAAAATATTGGCCCGCTGTTAAACAGGAGAGGTGGGTTAGTCACCAGCAATGCTGCAAAGGCGGAGGTTCTCAACACTTTCTTCACCTCTGCCTCTACCAGCACTGTTTGGCCCAGGCCTTGGGAACAAAAATCCAGGTTGATGCACCATCAGTGAAGGAATAGTTAGTATGTGAACTATTACAGGAGCTTGACCCCTGCAAATCGACGGGCCCTAACAATATCCACCCAAGGGTGTTAAGAGAGCTGGCTGTTGTTGTTGCAAGGGTGCTTTCCATATTCTTTGAGAAGTTGTGGAGATTGGGGGATGTCCTAGAAGACTGGAAGAAGGCTAATGTCACCCCACCTACAAGAAGGGCTTAAGGAGGATCCAGGAAATTACAGGCCCATCACTCTTCCTTCAGTCCCTGGGAACGTTGTGGAACAAATCCTCCTGGGGGCTATCACAAGTCAAATGAAGTACGTGATTGGGAAAAGCCAGCACCGATTCACCAAGGGCAAATCATTCTTGACAAACCTGATTGCCTTCTATGACAAAGTAACCTGCTCGGTTGATGTGGGGTGAGCAGTGGACATTGACTACCTGCATTTCTCCAAGGCTTTCGATACAGTTTCCCCCAGCTTCCTCCTAGAGACACAGTTGCGTTATGGTCTAGACAGGTGGTCTGTGCGGTGGGTGGGGAACTGGCTGACAGGCTGCACCTAGAGGGTGCTGGTAAATAGCTCCTTTTCAAACTGGCAACCTGTCACAAGAGCGGTCCCACAGGGATCAGTTTGGGGCCCAACGCTGTTCAATATCTTCATAAGTGATCTGGATGGTGGGATCAAGTGTACCCTGAAGAAGTTTGCTGATGGTACAAAACTGAGTGGGGAAGTGGATGCTTTGGAAACGAGAGCCACCCTGCAGGAAGACCTGGATAAGCTGGAAGAGTGGGCTAACAAGAACTTTATGAAGTTCAACAAGGACAAGTGTAAGGTCTCGCACCTGGAAAAACATAATCCAGGAGTGTAGCACAGGCTGGGATCTACCTGGCTGGAGGACAGCTCTGTGGAAAGGGACCTGGGGGTCCTGGCTGACAGCAAGCTCTATATGAGTGAACAGTGTGCTGCTGTGGCAAAGCAAGCCAACAGGGTGCTGGGTTGCATCAACAAGAGCATCACCAGCAGAGTTAAAGAAGTCATTATCCTACTCTACTCAGTGCTTGTCAGGCCACACCTGGAACACTGCGTTCAGTTTTGGTCCCCACTAAGCCAAAAAGATGTGGACAGGCTGGGGAGGGTCCAGAGAAGGGCCACAAAGATGATGAAGGGACTGGGAAGCCTGCCGCGTGAGAAAAGGCTGAGAGAACTGGGTTTGCTCAGTCTTGAGAAAAGGCAGCTTAGGGGAGACTTTATCACCATGTTCCAGTATTTAAAGAGTGGCTACAAAGATGGAGACTCCCTTTTCACAAGGAAACATATGGAAAAGATGAGGGGTAATGGGTACAAGCTACTCCTGGGGAGATTCCAATTGGACACAAGAGGAAAATTTTTCACAATGAGAAAAATCAGCCATTGGAATAATCTCCTCAGGGAAGTGGTGGATTCCCCAACATTAGACACTTTTAAGATCAGCTGGAAAGGGTGCTGGGCCGTCTTGTCTAGACTGTGCTTTTGCCAAGAAAGGTTGAATCAGATGATCCTTGAGGTCCCTTCCACCCTGGTATTCTGTGATTCTTTTCCCTACTCTTCCTTTATGTTGAGTTTTGCTGTGTTTTAAAGTTGACTCTTAGTGATGAACTGTTGTCTTAGCTAATTTTAATATGAAATATTTTCTTCCAATTAATAATTAAAAAATGTTTAATGTATAATTTTTACTTGTTTCTTCCAAAGCAGTAGCTGTTAGGATGCTACTTGTTAGTTGAATGCTTGTAAACCAATAAGCTGATCAATATGGTTGTTTTCTAGACTGCATTGAAAGGAACCAGTTTATTTATTCTGCCTAGATCATGGAATATATACTAAGCTCTAAGTATATATGGCTAGTAGGTATGATTAATTTTATGATGGAGAAAGCCTTTTTCATAATGCTATTTCTTTTTAATGGAATTGGATCTCCATTTCCTAGAAAGTTAGCTCTAGCTATGTATGCAGAATTTGGAGATGGGACTAAACATTGTTTTAAAAAAAACCCAGAATACAAAGAATGTGAGCTCTGATTCTGGAAGACTTGGTTTGCTACGGTTGTAAAAGAAAACCAAACAAAAACCCCAAACATGCAGAAACAGAAAACTCTTTATAAGGCAGTACGGACTGAAGACCTAGCTTCCTTATCTTCAGATGAAAGGTAAATCAGGAATAATAGGAGGCATGATGAGGTAAGGTAAAAGTCAGCCCAGGCACTGCAGGAGCTAGATAGCCATACTCAATAATGATTTTTTTCGTGTTTTGAGATGTCTTTGGTTTATCTTTAATTTTAAGGCAGTGTCTCTCCTATTCCTTATTTACTATGATAAATCATGGCTTTCGAAGTTTCATACTGGCAGAAAAATTGAGTAAGAATGGAACACGTTGGTCCAATGTTTTTCATTCATTCCACCAAACCCAATGTTGTATTTTAGTATTTACTTAGCGATAATATAAGTTTCTGAGCTTTCTAACATGTAACAAATTTTATGCTACTTGTAGGTATTTAAGTGAAGTGTCTGAAAGTAATTTATTTAAACATCTGAGCTGCACACATATAAAAAACCCACAAAATCCACAATAGATGGAAATCAAATGTATTTTCTACAAAGTCTCATAGTTCGTAATTATGTGACATATTTCTGAGAATTAAAACATCTTATTAGGGAAATTATCACTTAAATCTCTAATTTCACTGAATTCAGAGCACTTACATTATTGCATTTAACACAGGACTAGCAATAAATGCTACCTTTCTTTAATAATTTAGGGTAATTAGTTTGTAGTACTGCACTATTTTTATCATCAATTCTTCAGATAGTTATCACAGTTTCTGTATGCATACAAAAATGAAATGATGATCTTTGTCATTCAAAGTAAAAATGTATTAAATAAGGTCTATTTGTTGTTCAAGTGACAGTATCTTTTCAGAATGAGCAGATGTTGTTGGAACTGTGTGGTCTGCCTTGCTCTATGATGATGATGGTAAGAGGTGAAAAGTGCTGAATAAAAATCACAAAGTTCTCAATCAGTTTAAATGAATGTGAGAAAATGAAAACACATCTCACCAGAGCTCTAATTTGTTAGAAGAAATTCAAGAGACTGTTAAAGGACCTTGTGATGTGAAAAGGAAATATGCCTGTTATTCACTGCAAGTTACATTTTCAGACCGATTCATCATTTCACAGATTCTCTTTTAGATTAATACGCAGAGAGCCAGCAGGTTAATGCGCATTTAAATACTTATACTATGTAGTTGAATTTATTAAGTGATTACTGCAATTGTGTATTTTATTGAAAAAGAAAACTATTAGAGGATTACTTTTTTTTAATATAGAATTATAAAATTCAGTTAGTTTCTGTTTCTCATATATTGCTTGGCTCCAAGCACACAATACAGGTTTTTGTCTTCTGAAGAAGTGGTTCTGCAGAAACTCAGCATGTGCCACTCTCATCACATCCCATTGAAATACGCTCATGGAAACCATGTCCTTAGAAAAATACAAAATGAATAAACAAACAGGAAAAAGTCTGCATCCTGGTTGGGGGGGAGGGCTGTGATTTAATGTGCTTATGTGAAATTCTTCTTGTGCTCCGTACAGTTTTAATACCAATCTGTCATAAAATCTAAAGAGTTTTAGGCTGTTTTCAGCACTATTTGCCGTCAAGTAAAGTATGAGGTTGAGTGGCTATTTTATTATAAATGGAAAATTATTTTAACATAACATTGCAGTTGAGTTGTTGCCACTTGATAAATTTATGCAATCCATTTTAGAGTGGAATTCATCCTTTCAGCAGCAAACTGCTGGAAGAGATCTAGGGTTACTTGCATTACCTTGTGAAACATAAAATGGGAAAAAGCCATCACGTTAACATTTTAACAAGATAAAACCCCAAGTGCCCCCCCCTAATTTATTGGGATCCTCTTGTACGTTAACACTCATGTGAGGAATCCGATCAGGATGGCGAGTCTCTATCCAGCAGGTGAGTCTCCTTTGCTAGTGGCCTGGTGACAGCATCTTCGGCTGGGTGGGGAGGGACTCCCTCCTTGCTTGTTTTGCTGAGTTCTTGTAATCCAGGTGGCCGGGGGAGAGGGAGGGAGTCTGTGTGGGCACAGCTCTGACACCTAACTGCACCACAACTATAAGGCAAACCTGAATTTCATCCTCGTCCCGACACTGTAACCTTAATTCAGTGGATCTTGCCATTTATTCCTGCATTAAGTGCTGCTTTTAAAGTTAAAGGTCAGAAAGTGAGAAAAAAAGTGGGTTGTACAGAGCCAGGAAGAGTGTTGCTGTAGAGAAAACCTTAAGGCATGCTAACTTTTAGGTATAAAACATAAATTCTTTATAGAGGCCTGTCTTTGTCAGAATGTTTTCCATTGTAGAGTATTGTGTTTGTGTACTGTCAATGGCTGTGTTATTGATTTCTGTCAGTGTGAACTGCACTCCCAGCGAGCCCTTTTGTCCTTGTTTTCAGCACCTTTGGTAAAGTCACTCTTGATTGTTCGGTTTGTTTTGTTTTGAAAGCCATGAAATATTATTTTACATGTTGACTTCCTCACTGTAAATGTAACTACTTTTCCCCCTTCTTTCACTCTGATATTAACTTTAAAAAGTGGTAATTTTAGGACAAAAGAAGATGTAAACACAAGTTGAACAGATATACCAGAGTATTTTAAAGATGAGTTTCCTCCGGTGCTTTGTACCATGTTGTTGGCTCATGAACTTATTTCAAGGCACAGATAGGAAAAAGGAATTTGGTGCTTACCTGCTGCAAAATTAAAAATTATTTCCCTATATGCCTGACCAGTGCCAGTTTACACTTAAAGTGGACAAGAAAACACAGTTTAAAAAAATATATATTTATATTGTAGTCATTTGATTACAGGTTTGTTTTAAATAATTATTGCTTCATTACATGTAAAAAATGCAGAAGGCTTGGATGATAATTCTCCCTCGCTTGACTTGAAATACCTGTGTCATGTCTGAGGATATGTTTTAAGCAGCACTTTTGTCTTGCTTGTTAAATGATTGTGGAAACTTGCTCATGTTTGCAGATCATTATTGGTCAGTTTTAGTGTAATAAAGAGCAGATTTCAGGGGGTCATGATCTAATAGAGGTTTTTTGTGTGTATTCTGTTTTTTGTATGTCGGCATATGTGTAATATACAGTAGTCTTGTCTGTGGTTTCTGGAGGCAACACGCTGTAATCTGTACTGCCGTACATTGTCAGGTATGACATCTGGCTGTATGTAAATCCAGTATTATAACCTCTGGCCATGATTTCCAGCCTGGCTGTCAGTGTAGTTCGGAGCATTGATTCGTCGTCGTTTGACTCTGCTTTTGTAAAGACAACAGGCACTTTGAAAGGTGTGCATGCATACGTCACTGTCTTTTGGTCTTTTCCTAGGTGATGCCCATGATCTTTACTCAGCAGGTACACGTGCCGTGTAATTGGGTCACAGAACAGACGTGGCTGGTGCAAGAAGTGGCCATATAGCAGCCGAGCTCTTCTTCCTTTTCTGAGGAAAGCTTTCCTACCCCTTTTGCCCTCTGTGGTACAGAGCAGCTGATGGTAATCACTATAAACATTAATTATGAACTGACTGGCAAGGGCCTAATCAAAAAATACATGAATTAGAACAACGATCCACCATCCAGGTTTTTAAAATGACAAAACTGCACCTTTAATTAATATGAGGGAAATATAATAGGAAGACTTCAGTGTCAAGGGCTCTAACTGTTAAATTCTATACACACAGTAAGTGTTAAAATGCAATAGCTGGAAGACATGCGGACAAAAAAATTTCAGCAATCACGATGAGATAAACAAAAGTGTGCACTGAATTAATGTTTCAGTAAAATGCCTAAGTAACATATGTCTCAACCTGGCTAGAGTCCTAAAGTGGAAGTAAAAGACTTTAATTACATGATTGATGGGTACTTCAGGAGAGAGCTCAGAATCCACAATGACTACAAGGTCATAAGTGCTGTCTGGTAAAGGGGAAAGGGAACTACAGGAGGAGGGAAATAGGAACTGACCACAGGTGACAGGGAAGGCCATCTGCACTGGGGAAGCAGTCAACAGCACACAGAAGCTCTGTTCTAACTGGTGTTATTACCTTGTAAGAAAATTGAAGAGCTTTGTGCTTGGCTGTCTCACAAAAAATTATGCAAAGTATCCAGCTGCTTCACACAATGTTCAGAGAGTATAAAAGTTTGGGTTTTTTTACTAGTAAACCACACTGGGAAACCACAAAAGAGAACTTGTTCTAAAAAAGTAGAAACCCTACACTATTGATTCGTGACTGTTGCTGATGCTTAACTTTCCAAGGCAGTTTATAATAATTAGAAATATATGTAATGTTAAGCATTTTTGTTGAACCATTCTTGCCAAAGTAGTTGCCACTTTTTATGTAAGAGTGGTACCTTATGTATACTGTCCTGGTTTCAGCTGGGATAGAGTTAACTGTCTTCCTAGTAGCTGGTAGGGTGCTGTGTTTTGAGTTCAGTATGCGAAGAATGTTGATAACACTGATGTTTGCAGTTGGTGCTCAGTAGTGTTTAGACTAAAGTCAAGGATTTTTCAGCTTCTCGTGCCCAGCCAGCGAGAAAACTGGAGGGGCACAAGAAGTTGGCACAGGACACAGACAGGGCACCTGGCCCAAACTGGCCAACGGTGTATTCCATACCATGGGACGTCCCATCTAGTTTAGGAACTGGGAAGTGGGGGCAGGGAATCGCCGCTCGGGGACTGGCGGGGTGTCAGTCGGCGGGTGGTGAGCAATTGCCCTGCGCATCATTTGTACGTTCCAATGCTTTCATTATTGCTGTTGTCATTTTATTAGTGTGATCATTATCATTATTAGTTTCTTCTTTTCTGTTCTATTAAACCGTTCTTATCTCAACCCATGAGTTTTACTTCTTTTCCCGATTTTCTCCCCCATCCCACTGGATGGGTGGGGGGGGAGTGAGTGAGCAGCTGCGTGGTGCTTAGTTGCTGGCTGGGGTTAAACCACGACAGTATGTAACTGCTCTGTTTAGGTATCCCTATCACATATTCTGAGGTTCTGATCCTACACATGAAACCATATGAGAAAATTAATACAGCCAAATCCTGATCATGTTCACCTTAACTGCACATGAACTAGAATTTCACTTGTGATTCTCTGTAAGAATTAGGTTCAATTATTGTCATCATCGTCTTTTTTTTTTTTTTTTTTTTTTAGCTGTGGTGCTGTAACCTGTACTCTCACATATGCAGAGGATTTTTCTTCTGTAAACAACTTAGTTGATTGCAAGTTTATTTTAAATATTGCTTTCTATTTCCAGTAAGATACGGCTAGCAAGGCCTTTCTTTTTGTGCTTCTTAATTCTTAATATCTCAGTCTCTCTATGGCTGTTAACTATGTAAGCCCTCTCTAGATATCGCTGTCCCATTCAGTTTTCTTCTATGATAGTCTTTGTGGCACTACCTGACATGGAAAGAAGAAAATATTATACTTTTCAAAATGTTTTTCTTCTGTATCTTGCAGCAGCTCATTGAATATTTGCTGTTAGGAAAAAATTAAATGTCTGAGGTGAATTTACAGAATATGGGTTAAATAATGATTACTTGCCCCAGTTTAAATTGTGTCCCAGATTTGAACATTATGTTATATAGTCAAATCATATAAATTAATGGTGAATCTGTTTCATGGATGATTTTTAGTTTCCCCTGAGATGATACCCTATTAAATTATTTTGATCTTCTACAATTTCATGTATTTCTGTTTTTTGTTTTTAGAATTCTCCTTTGTTTCCAATGGCTATGGGCAAAAAACAGGTAGAAATGTTACTTTGCTTAGGGAAGATACAGTTTTTCTGAATAATTTTGAGTAATTTGAAATATTTTAATGTTCATGACAGTATAATATAGCTTATTAAGTAGGATTGGGAAACTGGAGTGTTGCTTTCTGGGTCACCAGTTCAAAAAACGCCTACAAGCAAAAGTAACTTGTGTTTTCCACAATTATCATCACTGTTATTCTCAAATAAAGGCTGAGATAAAAATGGGTCAAGGAGCCAAGCTGCCTTCTCACCATTCAGTATAATTCATCTAACTCAGGTATGGGAAGCATTGTCAGTGTAGTGTGTACCTATCCTACAATATCAATTTGCAGGACTCTTATAAGCTTACATAAATAATGTACTGCCAAATAAAAGCACCCCTGCTCTGGAAAACTTGACATCAATTTTAGTAATTTTCTGTATGTCTAGTATCATGCATTTTATCAGGATAACCTTAACTAGTGTTTTTATTTTAATGAGTCAGTTCGATCGAAATTTCCCAGAAAGATATTTAAGGTTAAGGTCCTAAAGGTACTCAGTATCGCTGTGTTGTTGAAACAGTTTGTAACGTACTGCAGCACATTTAGATAAACTTCAAGCAATAACATTCTAAGTAACTGGGGATGCAGACAAAAGGAAGAAATAAGGTGGTGAAAGGGGGACGTGAAAAGAAGCAGAGTCATATGAGACTATAAAGTCTTCTTGTTTGTGTTCTGAACAAGCAGCAATGGAAAGAGATCTGAAAGTTTCTCTGAACCTTAAAAGCTGCTGAAAGCGGAGGTGGCTTTAGAGGTAGTTGAGCCACTACCTTTGGGTGCCATGTGGTTCCCCAAACAAGTAGAATGACAATAATCTCTGGGTACCTGGGCTTGGGTTACGGTCACTTTACACTTCATGACCAGTATTCAGGTGACATACATCTTCCTGTTTTCCAGAGAGGTCTCGAACTAGGTTTTGTGTAAGCATAGAGGCTCAAGCTTTTTAGTAGAGAAATATTTCAATGTATTTGGTGTACTAGTGACAGTAATAGAAGAGTTATGTCATAATCGGTGGTCTGATGCCATAATTAACTTAATTGTAATTACATGTATACTTTTGCGCATTTTTAGCAACAGCCAAATATTCCTTTAAAATAAGCTTTGTTTGTAGAAGAGGTGAACCAATCAATGCAGTGTTTTTGAAAGAACTAATGCGTTTGGAATACTGTGACTAAGTATAACAGAAAAGTAGTTTGAGTGCAGTGAACAAAAAAAAGGGCTTTTCCAAAACCTTTATGTTGGTCTTTATAATTATGTATTTGCTGTAGTAAATAAAATTTATATGGTCTTGTAGCTGATTATCTTGTTATTAGGAAAAATACTTCATTTAAAGATGAAATTTCATTCCAAATATAACTGACATGCAAACCTGATCTAAAGATGAATCACAAAAACCTCAGTATGTTTGCTGAGGAGGGGGATGCAATTTGTAAAAGAGGGATTTCTGTTATCTCTGTTCCCACTGAAAGCAGATTCATTTTACTGCAGGCAGTCTAGTATGAGTTAATCGGCACTGAAAGCACTGAGAATTGTTCCACTATACAGTCATTAAATAAGAGACAAGATGGTGGAATCAAAGGAAGGCATCGAGGTGACAGCGACCTACTTTGCTAAATCAGAGGAATGGACACAGGAAAACTGCTTTAAGATCCAACGTTGCAGGAGCTAACCTTGAAAGTGCTGAAAATAAGAGCTTGTAGAACTCTTTAATCTCAAGTTTGTGACATTAGTAGAGTAGAAATTAAAAAGCTATGAATCACTGTTAGAACAAGCGTATACATAATATAATCGTGATACATTTAAAAAGTGGAATGTCTTCAGCAATCTGCATGTGAAAAACAATTACCCTGTGCACTGTTAAGCTGATTTAATAAACAGCAACCACTCAACATATTTGAACGCTTCTTAAAAAATGCCTGGAATATACTTGAGTAGAAAGATAATATGGGGTCAAAATGTGTTGTGCTGGGACTTCTGGTTTTGTTTTTATTATTTTTTTCTATTGGTCTTGGGGAGGACCTTTTCAGATGCATTTACTGTTAACTGATGCATTCATTACAACATCATTTTCCTTTTTCTTGATTCTCATTATCTAAAGAATATTCTAAATTGTTAGTTAAGACATGATTTTATATGTATCTATTTATTCAGAACAATATGGTTCCTAAACTAAGCTACAGGTTGAAAGCTTATGCAATTTCACTGTTATGAAGGGAACATGGTCAAATAACGGAGTGGAGCTTTCATCTGGTGTCTGTAATCTGCTTCTAAAACTATTAAAGATGTGGATTTATTTTTTTTAAAGTTTTCACATGCCTTGGTTGCTATTTTTACGTTGGTTGAAGGTATCGTGGAGCAAAGAGGAAATCAGTGGAAAGGAGAAAATACTGCTTTTGGTATAAGTAACTCACTGCACTGCACGTACTTCCTTTTATCTCTTTTCTTTGTTGTAAATAATGAAATTCTAAATACCAAAAGGAGCAAAAAAACCCAACCTACAAAAACAAAAATAGGAACTAGTGGCAGAATTGAGCTGTCTGTGGTGAAGCTGCCTTATTGCTTGTACCTTAAAGATGCACTTTCTTCAGAGAGTTTATTAGACTATTGGAGGAAGAAACGCATCTCAGTCACCTTATTGTCTTCCTCCCAGCCAAATAGCTCTGTCGTAAAGAATGAGCTGTCACACTGAAGAGCCATTTGAATTTTTGAAGCACTGATAGACACAGATGTGAGAAGTTAACAGTACCTGGTACACGTGAACGATCCTGTCTAGTGCTGCAGCTGATGGTACTGTACTGCTTGGCAATAATTAATACTAATAATGAACTTGTAGAGATTGCCAGTTGTAGTGAGGGTGTCTGAAATATTGGTGTTAGATCTTACAGCTCACAACTGACTGCTGTTATTTCTCTGATTGGATTGTCTTGATTCTCCATATATAGTACTTTGTGGGTAGGATGGGAGTTGACTGAATGTGACTGAAAGTTATCTTAATTTTTTTAGTTCACAAATGGGTAAATACCTCTCCTTTTATCATATTTAGAAATACGAGACACTGTTGTTTGTAAGGAGTACTTTTGGAGTTTTGTCTGACACAGCAAAGTTTTCATAGGTGACAGTAGTAATAATTAGACCAATAGTAATTGGTATAATGGGTAGTCATTATGAGTAGGAATTAAATTGTTCTTAGCAGTAAAATTATCCAAGGGAAAATTGCAATACCAAAGCTGTTGCTTGGAGTTATTTGCCTTTCCACTGATTCAGTTTCATTACACTCTTCCAGTGATGCTGAACTGAAAATTTCTTTAGTCACTTGCTTTCACTAATAACAGTCTTTGCTGCTGATTGTATTTTTCTGGGGACATGATCCTCAACTCTTTCGCAAGTTTCTTTATCACATTTTTCCACAAACTTTTTTTTCTTTCTTCTAAGCCATCTTGTATCTATTTTAGCAAAATACTACATCCCAGTATAACAGCTTCATTTGAGTCTTGGTTTTTAGCACTCTGCACTCTGTGTAAAGCCTGTGGAACGCTGGACAGCATTTGCATTCGATACACTTCAGTTGCCAACTGTTACAACAATTGTAATCTCTCTGCTTTCTTTTCCTCCCTGAAACTGTCCACCCTTTATTTATCTTTCATCTGTGTGTTCCTTTTTATTGTATATTTCAATTTAAAACTCTTTGCAACAAAATTATCATTTTATCAGAAAGCTTTACGATGCTGTTTGCAACACATTCATTGTAGAGGTTCTTTAGAAGCAGTTACATTCTTCATTTACCTTTTAGGCAGACAATAACAATCACAAATCAATCTGGGAAAGTGAGGAATAAACTCGTGATATATCTGATTCTTAATGGGTACCTGCAAAGTAATCTGTGGTTCATCACGACTAGCCTATGGCCGCCTTCCTGGATGCTAAAAAAAAAGAAGACGTGCAAACATATTAGTTGTTATGCCATTTCTTTGTGGAAGTGAATGTTCGGGCCAAGTTTGGAGACTGTACTTCTCAGAAGACAAATGTCAACACAGTTTCCTTTGAAACACTCTTCCAGGGATGTATCCGGTGTAGGGGGCCTGCCAGCAGTTATTTCGGATGTTCTCAGGCCAAAAGCGCTAGCTGATGGACAGTATTGGGACTGTACAGGAGTCTGTGATAAGTATGCCAGCATGGCGGCCTTTACGTTAGGCCACATGTGTTTACCATTTTGATATTCTTTTCAGAAATGCAGGCTGATAAGGAGAACTATTTTTCCTTAAGAGGAAACTCTAGGTATGAAATTTCTTGGACTTTAGATGAGTCAATATCCTTGAAGCTCTCAGTGCTCCTGACCTTGTGGTGTATTTGGAAATAATACTCAGAACACAGGACTAGCAAATGAATTGTGCCCTGAAATTCAAGCAGAGATAACGTGAAAAGAAGCTTAGCATGGACACTCGATTGAAAGCTTAGTTTCCTCATTGAGATGTTTATGTTTGGTGGGATGAGTACTAATTGCTTTGAGCCCTGTAATGATTCAATAATATTTTAGACCAATAGGTGGAACAATTGCATATTGAACTATGTTAGGTTGTAGATAAAACTATGTTAGGTCGCGCCTTTACTTCTGTCCCCATAGAATTTATTTAAAAAGATTGTAGGCACTATTTAAGATGAGCAGTGTATTCAGCTACCAAAAGGGGAGGGGGAGGGTTGTAATCCCAGAGGTGCACAGCAAAAAAGCAGGAGTCACAAGCTGCAACCCAGGGAATCCCAACTGGGCTGGTGAGCTCAGAAACAGCTTGGAGAGGCTGCGAACTCTCCTTGGAGATTAACAGAAGTTCACTGAACAAAATGTGGAGCAACTTGCTTCAACTTGGAAGTTAACCCTACTTTGAGCAGGAAGGTGGACTAGAGACCTCAAGACGTTCCTTCCCACCTCAGTTGCTGTGTTTCAAACATTACTTCCCTGGAACAGTTGCATAATTGAAGGTGCTGTAGCATTCCAGTATAGCTAATTGTACAGACCTGATCACATCGGACAACAAATGCTGTCCTTCCAGTTAATCCAATCCTGAAGGGCTGTTATTTTTTTAAAGTAACTTGTTTACCAGGTTCTCTATTCCTTCTCAGCTGTTCCAATGTATTTAAGGAAAATCAAATCTCTTCAGTCAATTTTAATTCCATAATGTATTTAGAATAAGTACTATAAAATTCAATTGTCTTTGACAACAATATTTGTTTTGTTGGATCTTCAAGTAATTTGGGCTCCCCCCCCCCCCTTTTTTTTTTTTTTTGTTGAAGGTGGCTTTAGGAAACATTTGTTTCATTGTAATATTTAGAGAATGACCTTCAGTACTGATAGTATTTTGTTGTGGTGCACTTTTTTGTGCACTGTTTAAATAATTAATTGTAAATCAACATAGTTAATTGGGATACGACTGTGTAAATTTCTGTATAAATTGGGAAACTTCGCCCTGTGTTCTACAAGGACAACCTTTACCATTGTTGATATTTTTCTGTTTCAGAAAACCTTTCCAGAGGTATTCCAAATCTCTTACTTCCCAGAGCATTCAGCTAAACAAGCAAATAGTCCTTGTCCTGCAGAGTGGTTGAAGAGCAGAAGAGTGTTTTATGAGTTAATTGTTTTTCTAAGCCACTGCTTTTAAAAGGTTTAAGGGAGTAAAATACATGAGAAATTCTAGGCAGAACACTTTGTGTTTCAAAATACATAGAAAACAGTAAAAAAGGGGTACTTTGTTTTCTCTTTCTTTTTTGTGTTTTTATCACAATAGTTTCTATGGAATTCAGCCATTATTAATACTTTAGACATTTGTTAAGTTTGCAAAGCAGTTTAATTTTTTTTTTTTCCTTCAGAAGTATCAGAACATGTTTTTTATTTAGATTTGGCTAAAATTATCTGTCATATGCAGATGATTATGCAATATCTGCCAACATCCTACCCTAAGACAGTTATAGCAGATGGCCGAATGTGTTTCATGTGGCATTTGTTTAAATGCAACTATATCTAATTTTTCCTGTAATTATTAACACTATTTTACTTCTAAGGACTCAATCGGCATTGAATTAACTACTTCTAGACTATTTCTGCCAATTTCTTCTATCTGAGAAGATAGTATTTCAACCTTTATTTTTTTGCAGGACAAATATTTTGCTTTAACAGTCTAAGAGTTATATATCAGCACACTGAAAATTTACAGTAAGAATAACAAATACTTTATCCAGTGCTGATGATACTGCTGTATAAAGGAAATAGGGCTTGTTATTTAATTCGTGTGTCTCTCTTCAAGTGTTAATTTTGAACCAAAATGAGAACATGGCACTGAGATTTAACTAAACTGACCCTGAGTATTGAATCAGCAATTTGAGGTACTTATGAGAAATATAAACAAAGTCAGTTAAAGATGCGTTTGCTTGAATAACCCCCCAAAAAGGGCATATAGGCAGGCTTACCTTCACATCAGCGATGGAAGAAACTAATAAAATGAGATCTCTACTGAGGGTTGGATAATTTCACTGTTTTATAATATGATTATTATGATACATTACTTGTTAATTGGGCTTCACAAGTTCTCTATACAAGTATGTATAGTACATATACAAATGTACACACACGTGTATATGTGTGTGTATGTATATGCATACATACACAGGTATATGTGTGTAGCTAAATGTTTTAATAATTACTTTGCTGGACCTGTAAATCGTCTTGAGTTCCAGTTCATGGACATCAGTTTTCTCAAGTGTATTACTCTTACACATTTTTACAGAAGGCTATATTTTAGGGAATATAACACAGTCACAAAACCCCAAACAAACACCAAAAGGTGTTTAGCTTCGGTTTTTCAGCAAAGATCTTCCTTGATTGCTTCAGCATCTCAGCTTCTATCCATTTCTCTTTCTCCTAAACTAAACTATCATCTCTCACTCTTGAGTGAACCTCTTCCGCTTCTATTGTCTAAGTCAGCGGCTCTTTCCTCCTCCCCTGCTCTTGTGCCCGAGTAGCGATCCACCTTCTCAGCCTTCCCAGCTGGCTTGTTCTATTTTTGCCCAATTGCCTTATGCAAGACCAATCCCATTTTTCTTGTGTTTTGGCAAGGGGGTTCTACATGTACAGTGAAGTATTATGTTATTCTCCCTAGTCTCTTGCTCTTAAAATTTTTGCTCAATATAATTCCTCTGGTATGCTTCATTAGAATATTTTTCAGTTCAAGCTGCTTTTTTTGCTATGCCCTTCTGTAGACATATTGGTAAACCGTTAGGTGATGTACGCTGTATTCAAGCCTAATTTGTAACGTTAGTAAACATGATGTGTAGATAAAGCTCAGTATCATGGATAGTAAAGTCAGTCATGGGGTGCTTAACATGCATAGCACTTTTGGCTTTTAAAGTTTATTTCTGAGAATCATACTGCGGTTTTGCCTTAGCTATCATAGTTTGCAGTTTCTTATTTTTTATTGGGCATAAAAAGTAATAATATGTTACTGATATTAGCTACAGAATAAAGCACTGTTAGCACTCACTTTTTATTTTAAATCCAAATACTGTATTGATTTTGCAATAGGAAGACATGCAGGTCAGAAATGCAGTAAACAATGAGTGATCAACAACAAAGCATTGGTTCAAGATATGATAGCGAATTACAGAGTTCCAGTCAGAAATAAGAGAAGGAAGGAAATCAAAGAAGACAGTATAAACAGAAAGTGAGAATAAATATAAGTAAAATAATATTGAAAGGACATTCAGATACTGAGAGAATTTTTCCTGCATTCACTGTTTGCTATGGGGCATCATCCTATGTATTTCAATACAGGGTTTTTTGAGAGCAAGAACTGGAATGCTTGGCGTGTGTGATAGGTTGCTTCCAAGAAAAGTAATACATCACTATGTTTGCTTGCACCTCTTGTTAATGCCCATAAGAAGACAGCAGTTATAGTTTAATATCCATGCTCTGTACAAAATGAACTAACCCTTTAACTGCTAATACTAAACTGATGGTCTAGTCATAAGTTTCACGTAGCAGCAAAGGGAGAAAAGTGTTTAAATTGTCAGAGAGACATGAAGTGCAAACCAGCCTGCCCATGGAGCACTGGGTCATCCAGTATGAAATTAAACATCACTTGCAATGAACTGTGCCTCAGAATCTACTGTTTAGAAGTACTAAAATTGTATCAAAAAATAATCTAAGTGACAGAAAAATAACATTTTCAGTATTGTTCTCCTGGTCAAGAGGACTTCTGAAAGATATTTTAGCTCTAGAATTTATTCCTGGCTAATCGTTACTAAGACAGTTAGGAAAAAAGCTATGAGAACATCTCTGATTCATGGGTAAGCACAGTGTTTTGATGGCCAGGTCTAAATGTAGATATTTGTATGGTTATATTTGTTACCTTAAGAAGCAAAAGTAATACTATCATGACCTTTTAGTTATAGACTATATTGTCTCTTTCTTGTTTCATGCTAGAGTAAGACTGTTCAAGTTGTCCAAGGGTACAGGCTCCTGAGCCACACGTGAAAATAGAGAGTTTGCATGGCTTTCCTAAATGCTGAGGCAATTCTGTGCAGAATTTTACAAGCCCTTCAGGTAACAGGTTGCATTGTGGTTAGGTCTAAATGAGACAAGTCCACTGGCCCTCATAAAATGGCTCTTTGCAAAAGCTGTTTATGACCTAGAACAGCACATGCTTACATTAGTATTGCAGAAGGTAATATATTGAAGTAAGTGTATTCACTCTCACAGAAATACTTTGTATGTTTTATCCCAATGGTAGGTTGTACTGGTGATAATTCTTATGTGCGGACATACCCCTTCATTCACAGTGAACATGCAGAGACGTCCGCTGGCTCTCAGCGGAATATTTTACAATACACGTCTTTCAAAGTCTTCCCTGACTATAGAGTGCAATAAAATATATCACAAATATATTTGTTGTTTTCTCCTATGTCTTCATTTGGTAAGTTAATTTCCAGTCAGCTTGGTTTTGTATTACATCCTCTCTTGGAGACACACATTTTATGGCAGTAAACCACTTTTTATCAAATGTATTTATTTCAGGCTAAGTGATAAGTTTTGCTTTCCACTCAGGCAATGACTTGGTTCCTGTGTACTTGCCATCTGGCTTTTCAGCTTAGAATTTTTCTTTTCAAAATATGTTGCAGTACATAATTTGTGCAGCATGTTGCACTTTTATTTAAATCCCTTTATTTTAGGGGGTTTGGTCTTCCCAATATTCTCTGTAATTTTAGGGTTGTTTTTCATGACCATAACATTCTGCACTTATAAAAAATAAAAACAGAGATTACATACAGTGGGATATCAGCAAATACTGATAGTACTATAATTTAATGTAATAGGATTAATACAGTAGTAATTTGCATCCACATGAAAATGAGTTAGGCTGTTGTGTGGGCAGTAGTAATCTGAGGAATGGGTGCAAACTGCATCTCTCTTGGCAAGGGGTAGATGTCAGTTTGTGAAGGTTGCTCCCCAGTGCCTCACAGCTGCTCTTATTTTTTGATAAATCTGCACATTAAATTTCTTCTTTTAGATTGCAGATGTTTAGAGACTGTCTGTACCATGCTACAGATACTGGTCATAATTCAAAAGACTACTGTGAAGTGGTAATAATGATGGAATCTTCCATCAACTGATTTTTATTTTTGTTATGATTTTAGAACCGATTTGTGATTACAGCTTTGAACCATTATGTCTCCAGCATTAGGAGTCAGTATGGTGGTAAACCGATCGGATGCAGTGGTGGCATGGAGATAAAGGAAAAGTAACCTATGCTCTTCAGGATGATACAAACAAGCGTTAAGGATGCTTTTTTCATGAAGTATCCTTGCTGGTGGTCATGGCTGACTGTAATAAAGGACTTGCAGTTCTTCTGACTACACCAGTCATTGAACAGGGATGTTCTGTTCCTGCTGAAGAGGAGAGGGTCACCACTGCGCTTTTGAACCATGTTGTTCCTGGCCTATAGAAGTGACTTTAACTCTCCCAGGGGCTATCCTGAAGCGTGCAGAGTCAAAAGTTCAAAAATGGGTAAGGCATTAGAAGAGCCTGAAGAAAAGGCTAACTGTAATGTTTGAGTGGATTGCCAGACATCTCTCTTCCTGTGTAGTAGAGAAGTTTATTAATGTCAGGTAACCGTTACTGTGATCGTATATTCCAAGAGAAAATGGTGAGCTGTTTTTCAATGATGGGCTCAGATCTCTCTCTTTCCTAATCATTGCTCTTCTTCCACCTTTTCTGTACACAGCTTTTCCCTCTTCTCTAGCCCATCTGATCTTTTTATTTGGAAGAACTGTAATAAATGTAGGTGTTAGCCCTTTCTGCTAACAGATAATCACAAAATGCAGTGTGTAACTTGAAGCTCTGCATTGATTTTAAGGAATTGGTACCATTTGTTGTGGGCACACTCTTTACAGAATATTGTGAATCAATCGAAACTGGCACAAGCCAGTTCTACCTCTAGGCACCTCTATGCACTTCTCTGGGAAATTGTTCTCTCTCTTGATTTTTGTAGTATCAGTTAGTATTTTTTTTTTCTTTCTTTAATTTAGGTCTGCAACATTCATGGTAATGTTGCAGACTCCACGAGTCTTGGGAAAACATGAGCTCTATTTTAATTTATTCAAGAACTCACAAAAGTTTCATACGGCTCGATATTTTTATAATTCTGTGTGTTTGGAGATTTCCAATATCTGTGCATTCAGAAACACTTAGGGGAGCTCTCCTCAGAGTAAATCCTTAGTAGGGAGCCAGCAGTTCTCTGGTGAGTGGCTCTTCATAGTATGATTCTTCTGTCCCCCTAGATGAGAGAGAAAATACTCTGTTGCATTCTGCTTCTCTACATTGTCTGTCTTGTGTGTGTGCTTAAGGGTAGGGCACAGTTCGGAGTCTTGCTTAATTCATAGACTCTCTGCGGTCTACCTGTGATGATGCTGTTACCGCTTGTTGTAATGGTTGCTGCTTTGACTTCTTGTCCTGCTGGGTGCTCTGACTGTGCTTCAAGGCTTATTACGGACTGAAGTAAGCCTTCTTCAGTCCATGGAAGACTTTTTTGTCTTCCCCCTTTTTTTTGGCCTTCCTTTTTCTTTTTGGCTTTTTTCCCCCCTTTTTTTGTTTTCTAGCTTCAGTTATGTTAGAACATGGGGTTATGAATACCCTTTATACTCATGTCAGTGTTTTAACCCTCATCAAAGATCTTGTGTGCCAAAACCAGATTCTGTACTCACACAAAAAACCACCCAACTTCTGTGATATTGTTATGAAGAGCTCAGACACATGTTTTCCTTCTGTGAGGAGGGGCAGAAGTGGGAAAGGATTGGGGGGGGTGCTGTTAGAAGTAAGAGCGAGTCTCTTTCTTATTTTCCTCCAGCTTAAAACTGATCTTTTTGTCTATACTGCCACTGCCACCTAGCTTCTGGGCCTTTTTTAGCTAGCTGCGCTTGTTTTCTCTCAACCCTTTTCTGTCTACCTGCACAGTTTTTCCTAGTCTGACAGGAAACAGAGTTAAATGGTTTATTCCTTAAAGAAACAGGGACTACACTGTAATTTTCTTTTTTTTTTTTTTTTTTTTTTTTTTTTTCTCTTGCATTTTGCTTCTATTGCACCTTTCATACCATTGCTTCATCCTTAAGTGGTGTTTTATGTCAGATGAGGGACAGTCATTTTTCTGAAAAATAAAGGCTCCCCTTAGTCATCAAAAAGTCTTAGTCTCATTACTGTGTGGAAGGAAAGACTAACAAAAGCTTGGATGAGAAAGAGCTGTTCAGTGACAGAGGCAAAACATAACTTCCAGTGTATTTGTCTTGGAGTAAAAGTAATGTATGCCCTCTATTGAACAAGTAACCTATTGATTACAGTATAACCAATGTACTCTCAAATCCCTACTGTCGCTTTTTCATTTAATGGATATAAATGTCTACAGCTTTTATCATGTTGGTTTTGAGAAATATTAAGGGTTATAGGCTAGCCAGTGTAACAAAGAACTGCTTAGCAGTTTTGATATCTTCTGACTCTAAGAGCCACTTTGTCAACTTTACAGTTGTCTAAGGATACTGATTAATTTGCATTTACGTTATGTAATTTCAAGATAAAATGATTCATGTTTCATCTGTTTAAAAAAAAACCTTCTGCAGTGGCTTTCTTCTACTGTCTGAAGAGGGATTACATAAAGAAATGTGCTACTGAATACATTTATCAACCAGAAAAAGGCTTCTCTTTTATTTTAGTAGCTTTTCTAAGTGTTTCTGTTTCCTTTTCCCACTCTGTTTTGTATAAATTCGTGAACATCAGGAATATCAATTCTGACATATCGCTAGGGAGAGTTCTTGAGAGATTAACACTGTTACCCTTGCACATTAGTGAAAAGGCTAGGGATGCTGAATCTTTAACAAGGCAGCTGTTTCCCAAATGTTCAATCATTCCTATTAAATAAGCTAACAAAAAAAAAATTGCTCAAAACAGTCCAATCAGGTATCTCATTTAGTCTCTGCATTGTTCAGTTTGGCTTCTCTTTTCTCTTGTTTATGTACTTTCCTGCTAGTTTATCAGTTACTACAGAATCATACTTAACTGATTAACATGCATATTTCTGACGTATATGCGTATGTATACATGTAAGTATTTATATATACATATAAAAGAAGGAATCATATATATACATATATATTTGTAAAAGAAGGTTGTTGCAGTACATTTCAGGTCCTTATATTACCAAAGAGAAGTGAAAAAGGTTAAACCTCCTTTGCAAGTGATCCTCTGTTGTTACAAATAAAAAGGATTTAATTACTAAGGCTTTTATATTAATGTTGAATAGACATGTTGAACTTTTCATCTAAAATACTGATTCTGCACACAGAACAGAACTGTGTCACAGTTTGCATTGCTTCTCCTGGTAGTGGATTAAGAACATTCAGCTAATCTTTTTTGAATGAAACCTTCTTGTTTTCCTCCCCAATAGTGCTTTTTCCTGGTCCAATCTTTTTTTGTCCCCTGAATTTCGGCAGCTTCCTGTGTCATGTCTTACCCATTTTCTGCCTGCTTGCATTCCCCAAGAAAACTTCTCTTTGCCAGATCTTAGCATACTAGTGTATCTGTTGAAGGTCATGGGCAGTTTTGTTTTCCAGCTTCTGGACAATGATCAAAACCATCACATAAGTCAGTTTTATTTCATCCATGTGTCTTCCTTGCTTTCAGGATTCTTTTCTCTTTGTTTCAATTACCAGCAGGTCCAAAATTTGGATTCACTTTATAAATACGCATAAAATTTGTGTTTTGCTGTTATGTTCCAAAGGACCATTCTCCATCTGTGTTTAAAGTCCTGTAGAAGTTTAGAAGTCAGTGAGAGTTTATAGTTGTTCTATCCACTGGCTTATCCTCACAGAGGCTGACGGGTCCAGCATCTCTCTTCATTAAAGTGATGTTTGTGGCTGCCTGAAGAGTACTTTACCTTCTGCCATTCTTGAAAGTGACTGCCAGTCAGCAATTTCCTCCACTCTTTCAATTAATGCCTCCACGTAACCACAGAGTAAGGCTATTCTTCAAGTTTGTTGTTTCTCTGTTTCCTCATTTTCTCTGCCTAGGTTGTAAAGTTGTGCCTTTTAATCTTGTTTAGTTCTCTGGATATGTTAAAACCATGTTAATGTCATTCTCACCACCACAGAAAAATAAGTCCAATTTTGGTATAGTTCAATTAGATTATTTTTGGCTGCTTTCTGAACTCTAGTGAAATGGAGGTTTAATTGGGTTGATATAGTGCCAAAATTAACGTTCTCTTTCTGCAACTTTTTATTTACAAAATAAGAAGCTGGAACTTCCAGCAATTTGATTTTATAATGTTGAAAGCTAATCACCTCAGTTTTGTGCTTGAGCGTATGTGGAAAGAAGAGTTGTATTATTAGATGTTTTGTTTATATCTATAGAGCCAGAGGCCAAATATTCAGAAGAAATGCTTTATAAAACCAGGTTAATTTATTAACTCACAGTTAGTATACAGGGATTTGAGATGGGTTAAATAATTTGGAAGTTCTGGTTAGTTGGATTTGTGATAGAGCCATGCATGTGTACATGAGACACCATGCATGACAGAAAAAGCAAATTGGGGATTGGTATGTAGATAAACAGAAGAGGAGCATGTCAAGAGCTAGAGCCCTTGACCGTGATGCCTTGATTTAGGATGAATGTACACTATATTCAGAAACCGGCTATGTACAATACATATCTACAGAAAATTCATGTACCCTTCACATTAATGACATTGTCCATTGTCAGTACAGAGTGCCTAGAGCCTTCTCGGATAGTATGTTGAGTTTTTGGTGAGTGACACTGCTTTGTTTCAGTGTATTGCTTCAATCCTCTTTCTTGCTGAATGAAATCCAGCAGACTCGAGTGTCAGTCTAGTGAAGAAACATGCCTGAGCAGCAACATTTGTCTCCTTGACATATAAAAAAGGCAGTTGTGATAGTGGCTGTAGGTTCAGTTCTCACTTTTATCCTGCACTCAAACTTCTGATTAAGGTCATGCAGGACACCTTGTCATCTTTGCACCACTTAGTGCAACTTCTGTCTGATGCTGAAGAATTTGCTAGGTTGTCTTTTAAGAATAATGTTCTCAGCAAAATAGATCTAAATGGATATATTGGGTAAAATAAATTCACCTGCAGTCCTGTAAAAAAGAACTGTAAATCTTCCCATGACCCTGTTCACTAAGGAGGTTTGTTTATAGCATTATATTAAAACATGAACAGCAGAGAAAGCTATAGAGATATTCAATAGTAATTTAAGAGGGAGAATTGCATGGCTTGTGGGATTACAGAATATGGAATTCTGTACTTCCAGGTCATTACTTTGAATTCAAATACACTCCTGGTAGTAATAAAAATTTGTTACCAGATGACAGCTCTTCAGTTGCATGTATGAAATGAGTTGAGGTTTTCTATCCAGCTGGTAATGGGCAGATGCCTGCTACACAAAAACAGTGTCACAGCTGACACTATTAGGTACTTCTATTGACAGTCTCAATGGGGTGGTCAGCAGTTAAATGCATAATAGCAGAGTCACCTTTTTGATCTTAGATTAGATTATTCTAAGGTGTTCAGTAGTAGGCTTTGTGCAGAGAAAAGTTTAGCAGCTAATATATTTTCCTCCTTTATTTAGGAGTGTTGAACATGGCTTCAATGAACTGTAAGTAAAAATTAAGGGCAATTTCCAAATTATTGCTCAGTGGCGTAAATACCTTGTTAGAGACTATGTGTTATTCCTTATTTTGTATGGCACCAAACAGCCTTTCAACAAGGGAAGCATCTGTAAGAAAGTGTATTTAATGAGTATTTTGGCAGAGGCTAGCATTAATTTTTCTCACTATTTCTCTGGGGCTTACCATTGTTGACACCACTGAATATGAAAGCTAATTTATTCTGGATGTGTAGGTGTTACAGAATATAAGTGCTTTTGAAGAGAAGTTGTAGTGCATTTAACGTGTCTGATTTAAAGACAGTTGTCCTTTGGTGTCTGTGGAAGTAAATTCTATGACAAGTCCCTGTGACTGCTGTGTGACTCATTAAGTGGGACGTTCTACAGGAGCTCCCACAAAGTAGCTTTTCACTCATGAAACTAAATCATCTCTCTGGTGCTTTCTCAGAGGTTTGTTTTGCTCGCAGTGTGAGGGGCTTTTATGTGAAGCTCTTGCTATCACCCTAAGAAATGCAATAGGAAAATCAATTGCCTCATGATTCCTGAGATACAGAGGCTACTATGAAAATTGTAATAAATCTGTCTCCAAATAACTAGGTATTACTGAGATAACACAACTATCATGGAAAAGAAAGATGTGGATTTACAAAAGAACATATACACATCTGTATATATGTATATATGCACACACAATGCCATAAGCAAAGGATATGGAAGAGGAGCAGTTCATAGTGATGACAGGAGGACTCTGTATACATCTCTGTGCTGACCTGCGAAACAACGTTCTGTCTTGCAGTTGTTGAGCAAACTCTTGACTTTCTTGAAGGATACCAGCCATTTTCCTGTGGCTTACCATCAAGCAAGGAGAAGGCAGAAGTGAATTTCAAGCCAAACAGTTTGATATTGGTGATTGGAAAAAATTCAGATTACTGTTTATAGAATAGTGTGACTGATTGTACTGGATATAACTGCTCCCTTTGGCTGGAGGCATTCTCAGTACAGGATGTTTGAAGATGCAGAGAAAAGGAGACTATATAAAAAAACCTGCAATTATTTAGGAATTTAAAAGAGAAACAAGATTTTATTGTTATTGTTATCATGATCTTGATGTTGATCTTAAATTGAAGTGTATTATACCTTTTTCTGTCTCAGATCTTAAATACACTTCAGAGAAGCCACTATGTACTTCTCCCACTCTTACAGTATAACCTATGTTATATGTAGCATTTTTAACAAATGTAATAATTTGTAAATGGGTATGAAAATCAATTTACAGACACAACATAGGATATTAATTGCCCTGAAGGCAATAAGGTTAGCCACAAATTCAAGCACTATGTGTTTTTGTTATTTATATTTGGAGTTTTTAGTATTGTTATGAGAAGTTTTAAATAGAACTGCTGAGAGATTTTTAGCATTGGAACTAATGGAAGCTAATAAAATAAGACTTGGCATGGAGTAGCAATCTTAATGCTGATGAACATGGCAAACGTACTCCTTCCACTTGGGGACAGTTGACACAGATGGCAGAACTGATTTCACCATGTGCTATATGTCTTATTAATTGCCATGTCAATTAATGTAAACTCCGAAGACTGCTGCTTTGTTCCACTATTGCAGACAGTTTGTCTTGTGTATGTTTACTCCAAAGTATCAGACTTATGTGTTTATTTTGTGGGAATTGTGGCTTCTCTCTTTCTCTTCCTCTTTATTTCTTTATCTCCCTGCCGCTCCCTTTCTTTCTCCCTCCCTTGCTCTCTCTCTCCACCCCCCCCCGCCAATCTTTCTCTCTCCCCTCCTGCCACCCCACTTCCCTATTGATACTATCATAGGTATTTTTAAACTATCATAGGTATTTTTAAACTGTGATGAAGAGCAAGTGTTCGTGAACCAAGAGGTTATTTAAACTTATTCAAGAAAAATCCATTCTGTTTGTGGAGCAGGCTTCTCCCCAGCAAAACTACAGTTTTAAAAATGGGCTTGTGCATGTGTCATCTTATTTTGGAAAAGAAGATGAAATCCTCTCCATTTCAGGGGTGGCTTAGCATCCAAGCAGAGTATAATTGAAGTGACATTCTAGAAACAAGTAAAGTGTATGTGCGCATTCCATAATGACATTTGTATCAATGTAATAGGGATGATTATATCTTTGAGTCTACTGTATCAGGTTTGTAAAGGTTTGGATGGACCAGAGATTGTATTCTGGTTCCTCTGGGTGAGCTCCTGCAAAAACAGTAAAATCATTCTGTGGAAAAGGTGGAAAAGATGGACCTAACTAATTGAAATCCCAAACCGATAGACTCTAGAGAGACTCTACCCCTGATGCTACCTGCTGTGAACCAGATAAAGAAAGCCTTGAAATGAAAAATGAAGCATTCCATAAAATAGTCTGGTAAAAGTAAGGATATTACACATAAGAAATAACATGAAATGAAAACACACTGGTGGGAACAAAGAGTGTGTTATTTATGATTTTTTCTAGGCCTGACAGAATTATAAGCAGCTAATGGGTAGTAGTAGGTAAATGTTGGAGAACATGTAGATTGACTAACATGTTTTCTCTGTCCTGGGCTTGTCCTAAATAGCTGCTGCTCTATTCTGGGAAAGTCGATTGAGTTGTTATTACCAGTCAACAGTGTTGTCTCTTACACGGTCAAGAATCGCAAACGCTGAACTAGTGTCAGGCTTCCTGCAGTAGTAAAAGTGAATTGTAATCCAAATCCTCTGTCTGGTGGGAGACAGTTTAAGAAAGGTTATGGTTGGAGGCTTGAAGTTTGAGTAGGCTGCCTCTCGGGGCTACTAAGGAGTCAGAAAAGCCCCGGAACTGTGACAATTAAATTCATTTTTTTGTAAAAGATTTCATGTCCTAAAAACTTTGCAAGCCATGTATATGATGAAAAACCCACTGGGACTATAGGAGACTGTTATAGCCCCTAGCATTAGTTCAGATTAGGGAATATGTATAGTAGATTTCACCTTCTAACTTACACATTTCTTCTGTGTAAATGTGGAGTTTCAGCTTTCTGTGTTTCAGTGGTAAATTCAGTTTAGCAAAAGTTATGTTTTTAACAATTACAAGCATATCTATTAAATCTGTGATGCAGCTGGAATTGCAGCGTGAAAATGTAGCCTCTCACAAGGAAATTATTGTAAAATGTTATTCCTCCCCTGCAAGCACAATATAAACATGCTAATTACTAAAAGTGGGTTTGTCATTTGTGTTAAATAGCTGTTCTTCAAGTATTTAAGGGTTTTAGCAAAACATATTAGAAAAAAACCCACCAACCTTTACCAAAATAGTCTCATCTCACACCTGTGTTACCACCAATTTCACTTTTCATGCCAGCTTTCACAACATCAGACTGTGGTGCAATTATGAATTATAAAAAATGCATAATGATTCTTTGACACACTTTTGCTTCATTATTTTCTATTACAGGATTTGACAGGTGTATCTCTCAATATCTTTGAGTTACAAATTTTGTACAAGCTAATCAATAACCCATTCTTTTTTATCTGCTTTTGATATTTTTATGAATGTATCATTTTTTACAGGCTTCAGCTGTCAAGCACTTGCATTAGGTATACTTTTGCTCTCTAGGTGTATGTGTAGGCATAATATGTGCAAGTGACTACCACTTTGTGATGGGCTGTCCACACAGTAGTACAAACAACCGAAGTTTATGCAGAATTTTGAATAACACACCAGTATGATCATGAGTAATTAAAGGTAGAAGGACAAACCATTATTGATTACTGGGGCAGTGGCATTTTGACCGCTGATGTTTGTGAGAGAAACTGAAAACCTCAACCTGACCATCTTTCTGACATCCCTTATTGTTGCCTACATATATCATCAGGCAGCGTATTGCCACTGGGCGTAGTGTTCAGTCTACAGAACACTGAAATGTGGGAGAATCTTTAGCATAAGGCAAAGGAGAGGATTGCCATAAAAATAATTTTGCAGTGTTTTATGATAAGCAGAGAAAAGGTCTTTGAGGGACGACTGAAAACCATAACTTGGGTAAAAAGGTGTTTTTTCTTTCACAGAAATAAATTTATCACCGTATTTTGCAATGTGTTGGTTTGTTCCTATGCAAATAAAAGGTTGGTTGGGGTTTTTTGGTTTGTTTTATGGGTTTTGTTTTGTTTTGTTTTTTTTAAGAATCCTTGAGGTTGAGATAGTTGTAAATGAGAGGTAGAAGTATTCTTTTACTCGCATAATAAATGGCTAGAAGGTATGCAGCAGCTAGCTATTTTTTTCTCTTGAGTTGGTTTATTCCACTTTAAAAAGGCTTTTATTGCAACAGCAATAAAAGTACTACACATTTAGGTGTTTAATTCCGGGACAATTGTATGTGTTTTTCCAGGTAATCAAGTTTAAATCCTGTTTCACATTTAAAGCAATATGATGAGTTATTAAGGCAAAAAATTATGGAAAACTAGGATATTCATAAAGGGGCGGGGAGGGGGTAATTTAGAAATCATGGTGGGTTTTGCAAAAACAAGCTTTTTATTAATGAAGTAGACTCCATGAGTGTCTGCTGTAGAGACTAGTCTAACTGTGGTTAAATTAGGTTTTGAGGATGCTCCTCATGAGGTTAGAAGTAAAAAAATTGGTATCTGCTTTGTTATTGCATATTATTTTCTTTTTGAGACATTTCAGAGAAAACATTAATTTATTAGAAAACACTGTTCCAAAGTTGCAGAAAGACTAAATTGCTCCCTCAACCACAGAGAGCAGATTTGAATTCCTGACCTTATCAGGTGCTTCAGAAGATTCCCGTATTTCAAATATATTTTCCAATGTATTTTGTATGTATATCTGCTATCACTCTCTGTAGAGAACAATCCCCTTCATGTGCTGATGAGAACCTGGTCTGTTTCCAGTGAAAGTGAAATACAATAGAATCATATTTCTAATAGAGCATACTACCGTAGCAAAAGTCTAGCCTAGATATATGGGATGTGTTACAAGATTTCTTCAACCTACCCGTGCCTATTTAAGGATAATTTGATGAAACAAGGCAAACCCTTACATTACTTGTTTTCATCTTTTTTGATAATTTATTGATCCTTAAAGCTTTTAAAAATGCATATTTGCATTTATTTCAGTTTTGAAAATAAAATAGTAACATTAGATAAGTTTGGGTTGTATCAGGTTTAAAACATAAAATGGCTTCATTTTAACACCTGAACACACCTGGCCTTTATATGCACACCCAGGCACTAGAAAATCAAACCCAGCACGAATAAGAGAAGTAGAATTCCAGTTCAGCATCCTTCCCATCATCACTACTGTGAACAACCTGCAATTTCTTTTATCTGGAGAGCTCTGGAAAGTCACTGACTGGACTGCAACTGTGTCTGCAGGAAGGGGGTCTCATTTGTCCTTTAACTTATGTAAAGCAACAGCAATATGATTTTTTTTTCTGAGGAAGAGGTGATGACAGGATCAGCATCAGTCAGCAGAACTTCCTACCTTGGCCTTCTTGACAGAACAAGACACCTAACAAGATCCCGTAAAGATTTTGGGAAAGAACCCACAGGTGACCACAGCACTGTGATACGTGGCTTTTCATGACTTTCTTTAGCTTCCTGCAAGTACGGGGGATGAGGGCTCCACATCCAAACGCTCCATCTCTGTTCAGCTCTAGGCTGTGTGTTGTGATGTATCACATAGCTTTTAAGGTTGTATCAGCAAGAGTGTTGAAGGCATCGATCTAAACAAGTTTTAAAAGTAATCCCATCCTGATAAGGAGTTTCTTTTTTTCCCAGAAATAGCAGCTGATATTTTTTATTCTTTCTGTTCTTTATAGTGCTTTGTGAGGGGTTTAGAATTTTTCATTTGTCTCTCAAAGACTACTTATTTTACTTGGCCCTCAGTGGAATGCATTAATATTTTCTGGAAGAAGTAGATAGCATTCTCTCAAAACCCTTCATTGTCTTAATTTGATAGATGCTAGATTTGACAGATAAATTGCTATCATTTGATCGTTTATAGGTATGATAGATGTTAAGAGATCAGTAGCAACTACACAGTGTAATTTAATGTGAAGGACAGTTAATGTTGCTTACAAATACATCATCAATTCTTGGTAAATCAGTACCAGTGGGACTAATAGGACAAATCTGAATATCTGAACTGGACCTTCTTCTACCATCCAATACAATCACAAGGTTTAAATTCACCATTTTGACAATGGGTCATACAGTGAAAGAACGTGGATGATTATACATTGTATAAAAGAAAGCCAAACTAATGAAATAGCAGTCTCCATCAGAGGAAATTTATTTTTTGTTCATGGAGAGATATGATTTGTTTGATTAATAATAATTCAGGAACACAACTGAGGTGCTGCATACACAGAAGACCTCACAATGCAGTAATAAGAAAAATGTATTTTAGAAAAGAGCTATTCTGGATACAGATAAGTTTGTGACAATAATTGCCAGCTTATGAATACTGAATAAATACTTGAAAAACTTCTGAGCCATGATTGACTACGATTTGCATACATCGATTTACATGCTTCATGTGTCCTAATAAGCTCTGATTGCTAGCATTTTTATTGCTTGTCAAAATGTAAATGCTGCGTTTTTTAAAAGGTGACACCCTAAATCAATTTTGTGAGGTTTATTGTTTGTTTGTTTGTTTTAAAGATATACTTTATATGGCTGAAGAAAGAGTACAAAGAAAGATACAAACTAACAGATTTGATTTAATGAAGTTTCACATGGACAAGCCAGTCACAGATTAGGGCCCCTTTTTAACTTAACCAAGGAGAGAACTTAAATGTGTAACTAGACACATTACATAGGCTTGCAGTTAAAGAACATTCTTAAACGTATTGTAACCACATGCCTAACTTATTTAAAGTCAATATGCCCATTGTCCTAGTGTGATTACAATATATTTGTTCAACCGTCTTTCAGAACTTAACCTCTTTTCCATAACAATCTGCAGGAATATTATAGAGAGTGGAAGAGTTTAATTTAGGCAGGCTTTGTTTTTCTTTCAAGATGAGAGAAGACAGAGAACCTCACTGGCATTTTGAGATTAACTGGTAACATGCCTAGAAAAAAATATTATAAACAATATTGCTTTGGTCAGCAAGTGCAACGCTGAGTACTTAACAAACATGTTGTAGTATCTTGACCATTCAGGCTTGTTGAATAACTCCTAGAGGATCCTTGGGTTTCAGCATGATCTTCAGTAGTTTCATGTCAGAGAGTTGTGCTGGTTACCACTGCTGACAGATTTTTATTTTTCTTTTGGTAGTTGTTATGCCAGTTCTCCATTTGCATTTTCTGTGGGGGCACATGCTATTATCTGTCCAAAGGATTTTAAAAAGAAAAATATACCGGGGATCTAGAATAGTTCCTAAGATATAGCAGTGCTGGCTGATGAACGGCTATTCCTTCTGGGAACATGCTTTGTTGAAATTGGTTACTGTGTTCTCATTCTTAACCCAAGACACATCAATGCAAATAAACTTAAGTCTTCACAACAGTTGTAAGTATTTATAGTAGGCATAGCAGAAGAAATAAAAAGGGAGCCATTCCTAATTTGCTCATTCTGAGGCTGGAATGTTATGAAATTGCTGAGCCAATTTAACTGCAGTTAGTATAAAGCACCTCTTCCCTGCATTTTCCCTCAGTACTTGGAGGTAATAGGTTTGAGATTAGGGGTCCAAACACGTTTCTAATATGAAGTGATATACCGTTTCTTCCTTTTGTGATTGAATAAAACAAATTAAAAAAAATATATATATATGCTTCATACGACTGAAATTTTGAAACAGCACAGCAGTTTGTTGCCCTCAGTGGCTTGAAGGAGTATTTGCTATCCTTAGCAAAAGCATAAATTGATTTTGAAAATCAGTTGAGAAATACAACGATAGTAAGTTAATATTTTCCTAAATTCACTTTTGAGCTTAGCAGTTAGGATTTAATATGACAACCATGTATTTGCATGCATGCCTTCACATAAACTGAGTGAAAACCTCTCCATAAATTGGAGTTACAGTAACTCCCATGTTAACTTGACGGAACACAGGGGTAAGAGATATTTAAAAAACAATTATCTAAAAACCAGAGCTGTTTAAACTGCTATTTTATTTAGAATAGATCTTGATATTTACATAAACTGAATTTTTGTCATTGTATGTTGAAGAAATGATGGCAAAAAATTATTTACAGTGTTGCTTTCATAAGCCTAGCCTTTTATGAGCATGATACCATCCTATGATAATTACTGAGCATGAGTAATCTTGCTGCTGCAGTTCCTTATTAAAACTCCCAATTATGTATGGTTTATGATATGTAAGCACTAGATTTATCGTAGGATGTATTCAGAAGTTTTCCACACGAGCTTCTTCACATCTCTCCTGAGGTGTCTTTTTTTCTGTGCATTATGTGCTTGGCTGTCAGGTTTGTGAAAAGATTTGTAGTACTGAAAAAAATTTGTAATGAGGTTGTGTTTTGTGAAAGTTGAAAATAAACTTCATGTGGGAGTCCTGGCACGTGGTGGATAAACTGTACTGGATAGTCTAAGCAATCAAACAACCCAAACACTTTAATGATGTTCCTCTTTGACAGAGTATATTAAAATAAGGACGTTATTTATTCTTTCAAATTTTACTGGTTTAAAAAAGAAACCTAACTTCAAAATTTGTGTTCTGGGAACTCTGGCTAATTACATTTAAATACACTGAAAGATCCTTTGCAAGTTCTGGGGTTTTGTTGGTTTTTTGGTTTTGGTTTTTGGACGTGTATGGCTGTATATTAAAGGCAATGGGGCTTCTGTTATTTCCTAACACATTTTATGAGTCCAACTTGAGGCAAATTCTTGGGTTTTGTCAACTGCATTTGAGTGTCCGTGCCCAGGCGCCGGCAGCGGGGCTGCAGGGCCCTCTGTGAGGAGAGGCCAGGGCTGCCTGGTGCTGGACACAGCCGGTTCCAGCCCGTTCCAGCCAGTTCCGGCCGGTTCCAGCCGGTTCCTGTGCAGGGCAGAGCGGAGCCCCTCAGCCCGGCGGGTGGCTCCTCTGGGCGAGCGTGTTTGAGAAAGGGCAAAGCCCTGCCCAGGCCGTGAGGAGCGAGGAAAAAAGCGTGAGAGCCAGCCCTGCAAGCACCCGGGGGAGAGCGGGACGGGGGCAGGAGGGGCTGCGGGCGCCGGGGCAGGGATTCCGCTGAGCCCCTGGTGGAAAAGATATGAACATGGGAGCCCATGTAGGTCTCCACACTGGAGCAGTCCCCTCAAGGAGCTGTGGCTTGTTGAGAGCCCAGGCTGGAGCAATTCTTGAAGGACTGTCCCCCCGGAAGGACCCATGCTAGAGCAGTGTAGCTCCACTGTCAGCATGCAGCTACACTGACTTCCCTGAATCTGCATGGGGTTTTGAGCTGAAGTTCTTTTCCGTAGTTTTGACACTATTCACACCAAAAGGTGCTTATCGTTTCAAGAAATAGACAAGGAAAGTCTATCCGTAATTCATGAGGTGCAAGTTTTAATTATTGCAGTGAGCACTTAACTGACCTTTTCAGCTGTCCTTGTCTTTCTGCTTATCCGTTGAGTTGTACATTAGACTCCCTGACTTGAAAGTAAAATGGTTCCCTGACTTTAAGAGACCAGAGATCCCAAAGCAGGTTATAGCAGTTGGTACTCTAGTCCATTCCTGAGGGCAATACTGAATATATTCTCTCAATCTGAACAAAACCCAAAAGGTGAAGATTACCTCAAAAGAGAGCGCTTTGGATTTTAATTTCCTATGAAAGGCTTTTTGAGTTTATCCTTTCAATTCCCAAAGAATTCTTCACGTTGATTCAATTGAGTGTAGAATCTTGGTTGCATTAATGTGTTTGTCGTTTTAAATACTTCTTCCCCCTCCTCTTTGCTTGCCTATATGGGTAGCTATGGAAGAGTAGAAGAACAGGTCACGTGTAGTGAAATTTCCGCAGAATTCTGTCCCAACTGCCAGAGATTCATGGTTCAGGGATTCTTTGAAAAAGAGGTGGTACTTTTGTATTTAAAAGCTCTTGACAGATTGCTTTTTGAATACACTTGTCATATATGCCTATGCTTTTTATAAAGCAACCTAGTTTCCACTTTCTGTATGCTTCCCTGTTGCAATGCATCCAGGCTGGTTTCTTATCATTCCTCACTCTTCTCTGAATTAGTAATGTGAATTTGTTGTCAATATAATTTTGTGAAGTACCAGCTGTCTTAGGATCCTTTTTCTATCCATTATGTTCTCAGCTGCTGCATTCATCCCTTTCTCTGTACTTTTTTTTCATATTCTGTTGTCATTACCTTGTGATCTGGATATCTGTATCTTTACATGTGCACACACACATATATACAAATATGCATGTACACACAGTTGTGAACTCAAAAAAAAAAAAAGGTGATGTATACTGAGTTACACAGTTCATAAAAACCAGGCAGCAAAACAAGCTTTTTGTCCTGGCCCTTCAAAACACCTACCACTTTGCTCATTTTTTTTTAATTATACTGAGATACCAATAAGTTCTGCAAGGAAATCAGTATAGAAAAAAAAAAACAACAAAACCCCCCCAAACAACTAAATTCTCACTGGTTTATGTATCTGAATTTTTAGGTTTGTTCCAAAAGTTGTATTTTTGTTTGCCTTCTTGTCTTCTCTTTATAGAGTGGTGGTTTCAGTTTAATGTTTGCTTTTTTATTTTAATCAGACTTTTTGTGTCATTACAGATGGAGTGAAATCCCTATTCCTATTTCCAGATATATATTGTCTCAAGTCATCTATAAAATTCTATCTGAAGGTGATTTTTTGAGCTATAATATTTGGACCTATGTACTGCAGAGTTCATTCACTGTGTGTTCATCTCTGTCATAGTTTTAATTCTTGGTTGTAAGTCGGTTTGGTGAAAGAACGTGGATGTGTCAAAAGAATACTTTCATTAGTGACATTATTTTTATTTTGTAGCTTCATAAATTCAGCAGATCTGTATAAATTCAGTAGATTGAAAAATTGAAAGTCAGAGGAAAAATTAGACATCCAATATTACTTTCTGATTTTGAAAATAATTAAATGTTGCCTGAATAGCCATATATCAAGTTCAAGAATTTGTATTTTGACAAGGATTATCTTTCTATAAGACATTTGTTAAGGGGTTAAAGCTCTCATCATATACATAAATTCCAGTAGTTAGCTATCTCAGTACTTGTTTAAAAATCATGCTTGACATACATGCATGTATATGTGCGTACATATTTATTGCAGATACGAGCTGATCAGTAGCAGTTTTTCAAGCAGACTACAAGCTGTTTTCTTCAGGAAGACACAACATTCCTGCAGTCCATGTTTCTATTTATATGCATATTTCAGGAATAAGTATATTGGTGTCTCCAAGATGTAATTAAAAAAAAAAAAAAAAAAAAAAGAATGTGTGGAGCATGATTTTACTGGGCTGCAAGTTAAGTAAGTGACCTTTGAAACTATTTTGGTGTAACTTGCAATGCTCCTATTGTCATCCCTTTCCATTTGTTTTGATATATTTGGGGATCAGCTGCAGGCTTGCTCCCAACTGATGTTGAGATTCTCCTGTCCTCCTGCATAGAAAAAAGAGCTTTGGTAGAGGAGGTATTTTATCACTTAATGTGTTAGCTGACACAGGCAGGACGCAGGAACAACCACAAAACCACAGATGAAATGCAAAGAGTAAATTTATTATCATTACCTTGCGGACCAGGGGATCCCCGAAGCAGCACCTGGGCAGAGGCACCCAAGTGGGAACGCAGGCACCGCAGAGCTTGATTCTTGCTAGAGGATCGCTGAACCTGCTGCGTTCACCTGTATTTCAGGGATTCACGCAGGCGTAGTTTACTACTGTGCTTTGATCTTTCCCACAGCAGGGCAGGAATCTCAAGCATGTTTGATAGCGTGCCTCTGAGTCTATCACAGGCCTATGTTATCAAAACACAGATGTTCTAATTGTCAAGCACACAAGACTAAACAATGATTAGTGTATGTGTTTCTCTACACCCCAGCTGCAAGTCACTTGAGCGTGTTTACAACCCCCCTTGCCATTCTTCCGTTATTTTCCCACACTTACTAAAAGTGAATATGCAAAACTCACTTTTTTCTGCTACTTTAGTAAATACCTGTCTTGCATTTTCAGCTCTGGTTTATCAAAAACATGTCATGTGCAAAATGTCCCTTTATTGGATGTATGAGAAAAAGAGCTGCCAGTGATTGGATTGGCTGTTCATCCTCTCTCCGTTGGTCCAGCATAACCAACATTTGCTTCCTGAATGTTAGCCAAAAATCATCTTCTCTCCAGCTGGATAGGGGTATTTTATCATCTTTAAAAACTGAGGTGACCACTATGTTGTTATTGTTAAGCAATTATTTCCTGTTCTCCTATAAATTTACCCTCTGACCAGCTCTGGCCATGATATATCTGGCAGAGAAGCCAGTGAAGACTAATCAAAGCTTGTGAGAGCCTCTGTTGCTGTAATGCAATTTATTGCCTTCTATCCCTGCTGCCTTTGCCACTGCTCAGCTGTTCCTGAAATGCATCTGTCATCTTTCTTAAATCTTCCTTTATTGATTACCTTTCCTGCAAAATGAAAAAATACTCAAATTCCAGAATCGGACCCAGTGGCTGTCCCAGAGTGGAAGAGGGGCATCACCTGGTTTTACATTCTCCTTGCACAATGCTTGAACTTCCCAGGGAGTTGGCTGGGGGCTTAATACTGTATCTCTTTGTGCACTTGCTCATGACCAAGAATGACTCCAGGCGTAAAATCCCTTGCTGGCATTTACTCCCCTTCTCTTTTTGCTGGAGTCCCACAGAGGTATACATTCATTGACCCCATTCAAATTCCTGCTTTCTTGTACTGATCTTTAAATTCCAGCTGTAGCCTCATCCCCTAAAAATGGCAGATTATGTTGTAAAAGAAGGCTCCGTCTGGCAAAATGCAGCAGTTGCAGCTGCTGTTATGATACGGGAAGGCAGTAGTTCCAGCTGAGGAGATAACCCTTTCCTAAGCGTGGAACCTTAAACAACCTAAATTTTGGCCAACACTGATCTGTTTCCTTTTATGGTGGGTTGACCTTGACTGGCTGCCACATGCTTATCAAGCTGCTTTCTCACTCCCCTTCCTCAGCAGGATGGGGAAAAAGTAAGATGAAAAACTCATGGGTTGAGAAAAAAGGCAGTTTAATGGAAAAAAACAGTCTCTGCATGGAAGCAAAGAAAAAAGATGATTTATTCTCTACTTCCCATTAGCAGGTGATGTCCAGACACTTCCTGGGAAGCAGGGCCTCAGTATGGGTAGTGGTTGCTTTGGAAGACAAACACCTTAATAACAAATGCTCCCCTTCTCCTTTCTCTTAGCTTTTATTGCCGAGCACAGCAGCCTGTGGCCTGGAATATCCCTGTGGTCGGTTTAGGTCAGCTGTCCCAGCTGTGTCCCCTCCCAACCTCTTGCCACCCCCAGCCTACTGGCCTTTGGAGGGGCAGTTAGAAAGACAACTTCGCTGCTGTGCAAGCGCTGCTCAGCAATATCCAAACCATGGGTGTGTTGTAACACTGTTCTAGCTACGAATGCAGTGCACAGGGTACTATGAGGGCTGCTCTAAGGAAGGTTAACTCCATCCCAGCCAGACACAATATATCTTTCTCAACCCTGTTTTTGCACTCTCTGAATTAAAAAAGCAGTATCTTTTATTGTTTCAGAGAATAATAATCACTATTTCACATATAGATGGAGTTGCTAAATATGAAGACCTTTTTTAAAATGGGTCACTATGATCTGGTGAGAACTAAACAGAGCTACCACATCTGTTCATGAACTTTTCTGTGTACTAAGAACAATCAGTGTAGAAACATTGGAGTTTCTCAAAGGAATTTTTGTAAGAGTTGAGCAAACCATTGCATTAGTCTCACATGATTTCACCTTCCTTTTTGGGAGAATTTCTAAATAAAAATGTATGGGAGGACATATGCTTCTTCTATAAAATACCAGATTATATTTAAATTAAATTTCGTAGAAGAGAGATATGATGTGCTGAAGAAGGTGAGTGGAGGACCAACAAGGTGATTAGGAGATTGGAGCACATGATGGATGGAGAGAGGCAGGTAGAACTGAGTTTGTTTATTTAGAAGACTAAGATGGTATTTCATTAGCTAGCTAATAGTATACAAAAGATGGAGCCAGATTCTATGGATGTGCACAGTGAAAGGGTGATAGGTAATGGACACAGGCTGTGACACAGGAAATTCTTCTCAGATACTAGGAAAAAAATGTTCACAAAGAGGTTACACAAACACTGAAGCAAGGGCCTAGAGAGGCTGTGGAATCACTGTTTGTGGATACATTGGTATAGTTGGGAATGTTATAAACAAATGACATACTTTGCTTCTGCTTAGGGTTATATTATGATTGACTTTTTTCCTGTAAACATTTGTATAGATATTTAAGTACATGTAAATAAATATTTTATCTCAGTAGTAGGTTGTTTGTAACTGATTGGGAGAAACAAAATAGCTGTGGGAAACAGAGGCTATTTGTTTCTATCTTTCTTTGAAGTATCTGTTATGAGCACATGCAGAGAGGAGATACTGAACTGGATGGGTCACTAATCTGAGCCAACACTTTAAAGCATATCCTTTGTTCATACAACTGACTAGCTGAACATAAAACTATTCTGTGCTTAGTATTTCAGTTTGGTGCTCTGTATTAGGCTTACTTTTTTTTTTTTTTCCCCCACAAGTTTTACAAGTTTCCAAATTTTATTTTCATCTTGAGTAAGATTAGAAAGCATATCTTTTTTTTTTCTTCTTTTTTTTTTTTTTTTTGATTCACTATCTTATGCTGTAAATGGTACAATTAATATATAAGAGTGTGTGGGGAAATCACCCTTTGAGAATTCAGTTTTGTCTGCCCTCTAACGTGACATTTAAAATTTATTTTTAATCCTAAAAACTGTAATATTCATCTCACACAGTTATGAGTTTTGAAATGCCTAATTGTGCTGATGAGCTTAGAGGGGAAGAAAAGGAAGCAGCTGCTTTTTCTTTTTCAAAATTTCAGCTGTATTTTTTTTTTTTTTTACTTTTCCCCCTACCCTACTGTTTCCCTCCTCTTCTATTTTCTAATACTATTATGAGATAAAATTTATAACATGTAAGCTTAATAGCACTAAACACTTGTTGTTTAATTGGTAGAGATTTGGGAGAAGGCCCAGACTAATTAACACCAATTCCTATTCTGTTGCCAGTTTTTAATGGATCTTAGGACCAGATCTTTTTGGAACTAAAGTTATATTGAAGGCATGTTGAAAACAGAAAATAAAGTTGTATATGGCCACCCTGAGAAACCATCTGTTACCAGTATAATGCTTGCTTTTTGTAAGTAACAAGGCATATATACAGTATAAACAGCGAGTTTCCCTTTTGAAGCATTATTCATAACTACATAAACTCTCCTGGAATTCTCTCCAATTATATCCATACACTTTTCATGTCACAATTACCTTTCTCTTCCTTAAGAATGGAATATTTAGTGAACAATGACCAATTTTACTACAGGAAGTCTCAAGAGTGATATTTGTTAAAGTTCCTAACTAATTTGTTGTTTATAAAAATATAGCAGCTAGAAAAATGTGATAGACCTCTATACAAATACTTAATGAGATATCTAAAAGACACAAAAAAGGAAGGGATAATTACAGTACAAACACAATGAGATTTAAGTTCAAACAAATTAAGCATGTGGTCTTCAGTAGCTGTTCAAGCTCCTTTCTTCAGAGTGTCAACAGAGAAGGACACTTCAGTAAAGACCTGTCTGTTAACAATAGAAGATGCCTAGCTTAGATGGCATAGCTAAGTTGTAGACAGTTAAAGCCAGGTGAGATGAATCCAGCCTGTAAGAAAAATGACTCAACTTTGGATAATTTTCTATAAAGGCCTTTGAAAGAACAAGAACATGAAAGAAGTTTAGCGTCATCAGAGTTTTCTGTCTTTTGAACCTCTTCATTGTTTGGCTTCCATTTCATCGACTAAGCTGATATTAGTGGAATTCTCACATTCTTCAAAGTGTCTGCTTGAACTTTTGTTGGTTGAGGACCAGAATGCCCTGAATGTTAAAGGACTGTGCCCTGTGATTTAATACCCTGTTTTTCTACATTTTTCTCCCATCTTCTTTACTCTGTAGCTTAGAGACTGTCTTAGCTAGCTAGGATTTTGTATTACTCTTGACATTGCAGCATATTGCTGGTCAGAAATCGCAAGTTAAAGTTATTGTCTGCTTTTCAGCGTTAAAACAAGAAACCCTTGTCAAAGCCCTCTGTTTGCCCTTTGGAATACAATGCTGTCAGAAGTGTCAGGGGAATGTAAGCTTAAGTGGGCTGTCATTGTATGCTAATACAAATCCTTTGTAGTTAATCTCAGTAAAAAGAAATATAAAATTGGAATTACTTGATATGATTCTACAAAAATACTTGACATTGGATGTCTTGTAGTTCCCACTAGTGTGTGAAATTTTAGTCTACTGGCACATACTAGACAATGTTTCCTTTCAAATAAACTATCTAAAATGTCTAATGTATTTTTTGTATAATGATTTCCTTGTTTCTTAAATTAAAGCACCAAATACAGTTAAGTATTTGGACAGGGTACCTAGAGAGATGGTGGAATTCTTGCCACTTCAGGTTTTTTAAGGAAAAAAAAAAAAAAAAATCCTTCAAGATGGTTGATGTATGTTTGATCTTGCTTCAGAGATGTTGCATGGTCTAGAAGAATTCCGGGCAGACTGTTTGCAGAAATTTTAATTCTGGTTTCTTAGGGGAAAACCCCATAGTTTTTCAGCCAAAAGGCTGCAAGCTATAAATGCATTTAGTATGTCTTAATCTTAGATTTTATAATGTGAATTTGCATGGAAATGATTGGGATAGAAATCATTTTGGTTGTTGGCCAGATTTTAATTTTTTACTGCCCAAGTATTTTTCACATGTTTATTTACCTCAAGACAAGAGAACACTAACCAATTAGCATATGGTTATATGAAACACAGTGGATATTCCAGTTGGTAGAAAAAATAATTTAAAATGTGTTATTTGTCATCAAGGTGCATGATATGTGACTAGCCTTTTAATGGCTTTTAGAAATGTGCTTCACATAATTTGAAACAAGCTTTCTTATCAGTATGTCTTGCAATTAATTTAATCTTGTTTCTGTTATTTCCACAGTATTTTTCAATTCAGTGAACCTCATTACATTTGCAAGTGCATTAAATTAGAGTCTGGATAGAAGAAGAGAGATGATTATCAGTTAATTTAATTATGTTTCTACGTTTGCCCATTGAATGATATGTCTGCCATTGTTGTTGCAAGCCTTTACTGCAGTAGCACTATGCAGAAATTAGTTCCGATTCCATGTAAAGTTTATGTCATCTGATAACTCCTGACAGCTAGAGAAGGCACATGTTCAGTAACTTACGAGTCTAATCAGAAATAATTTACTTTAAGTCAAATGGCTACAGTATGAAATACTTTTACTATATTCACTAAATCATTATTATATTTTTTGACTTTGCATATGTGGTAATGTTTTTACACAGCTTTACATCATTAATTTAATTAAGAAACAAAACTTTATGTTCTTATTGTAACTGAAGACGCAAGGAAGCATGCCATTGCACAATTCTCTTCTAGGCAGTTAAACAGTGTAGCTGAGGAATGTTCTTGTTTTTAAAAAGCAGGAAAAGACCAAGGTAAGCAAGCCCCAAAATTCACCATTAGGCAGTCCTTCATATAAAATGGTCTTTACTTTTATTAATAAAATTATATGATCATTGAGAGAGATGATAAAACGTGAATTTTAGTACTCATCTAATATGGTGCCTGTCAATGTTACTGCTTTTGGCAGCAACTACTATTTTTATAATTTTTTGTAACTCTACAGTTTTTTCCTTAAGGCTTTTGCCGTATGTTTGAAATTTCAAGATGTGTGGCATTTGCCCTGGCATCTGGAAATCCTAAGGATAGAGCTACTGAGTCTCTCCACTTCTACATTACACGTGCAGCTACTACATACTGAAGCATGTATCAGTTGCAGAGCTCATTAAAGGGAGATCTGTTAAGGCACCACTTTTGATTTTTAGACATTTCTAGATATCCAGTATTAAGGTGAGAGAAAAAGAGTGTTGTGGTTTAACCCCAGCCAGCAACTAAGCACCACGTAGCCACTCAATCACTTTCCCCACCACCCAGTGGGATGGGGGAGGAAATCGGGAAAAGAAGTAAAACTCATGGGTTGAGATAAGAACAGTTTAATAGAACAGAAAAGAAGAAACTAATAATGATAACTCTAATAAAATGACAACAGCAATAATAAAAGGATTGGAATGTACAAATGATGCACAGTGCAATTGCTCACCACCCGCTGACCAACACCCAGCCAGTCCCCGAGTGGTGGTTTCCCGCCCCCACTTCCCAGTTCCTATACTGGATGGGACGTCCCATGGTATGGAACACCTTGTTGGCCAGTTTGGGTCAGGTGTCCTGGCTGCGTCCTGTGCCAACTTCTTGTGCCCCTCCAGCTTTCTCACTGGCTGGGCATGAGAAGCTGACAAATCCTTGACTTTAGTCTAAACACTACTGAGCACCAACTGCAAACATCAGTGTTATCAACATTCTTCGCATGCTGAACTCAAAACACAGCACCCTACCAGCTACTAGGAAGACAGTTAACTCTATCCCAGCTGAAACCAGGACAAAGAGATTCAGATGTGAAGCGCAAAATGTTTGAAGTTTTAAGATGGTCATTTCTTGGATATTTATTGTTTTAAGATCTGGAAGTAAATGGAAGAAGTACTAAAAAATGATAGCAGAAATAGCCTGTAAATGAGAAAGCAAAATAAAAATGAAACCCAGATTTTACTAAACTCTGAGAACTGTTCTTCTATTCCTATTTTGGAAGTTAAAAAAATTAAGATTTACATTTATATTTACTATTTATATATGGTGAATCATTCTGTGAACTTCACTGGCTGCAAGGTAAATAATACACATACATTGTGTACATTAAGTTGTTTCTTTTTCTGAAACTATTTGCCACTAGAAAAAGACTCCCATGGTATACTGAAGACAAACAGTATACTTTAAAACACTGGATCAGTTCTGGTCCCGTAGCCTACTTCTGTTAGTCTTGCAATATGGACAGATGATGGACTGTTTTGTAATGGAATAGATAAACTAAGCTTTTTCAAGATAAATACCAAGATAAATCCAAGTATTAATAATAATAAAAAAAAAATCACAAATAAGATATTTGTGAATTATGAAGGACATTTGAGTCAGCTGGTTTGTTTTTTTTTTTCACTTGCAGACGTGAATACTAGTCATTTACTTAATGTTCATTTTTTTGCATGTGTCTTCATATTTTGTTCTTCCATGTCAGCTACGTACTATGATTTGAGGGTAAGCCTAAAGCATGGTGAAGTGCTTAGAGCCTAGGGTAGCCATGGGAGATGCTGTGGTGCCAAGAGGTCTTACGAGATACAAAGCCACCACAGACTGTGTTTTGTGCCCCAACTGGCCACTCCACATAGCAGTAAGTCTAGATTTTCTCAAAGATTAGCTGTTGTAGTTAATATAGAAAACTACTGTAATATGGAACTGCCTAGTATTAGTATCTTAAGAATATGTAACATGGCAGGAAAATAACCTAACCTCTATCTGCATACATCTGCAAGAGATTAAAATAAGACCGTAAAATAATTGCTACATTTCTGGACATGATAAAAATTGGCCATTTTGTTTGTAAGTTAATATGTTAATACTTCTCATACACTTAATGGGAGCAGGTCCTTAAAAAAAACCATGGCAAATTTAGTGTGTGTATTTGAAATTGAGAGCTGTGTAGGGTTGCAGAGTGGGAGAATCAGACTTAGCAAACTCCAGAAAGATTGGATCTATTAAGTTGTCATTGCAGAAAACAATCATATTCTCACAGCTGGTTTTAGTGACGATGGGTGACCTGATATCCCAGGGGATTATTACTTACTATTACTTAGTAGTATTACTGTAGAGCTTCCCATTTGTAGAATACTAGTTTGAACATTGTTCAGATTAGCAAGAGAGATATACTACTATTGTTTTTTTTTAATAACTGTTTAATGACTTCTAACTTGCATTAATTTGATGAATCCCATATGCTATGACACACGCTTACTTCTGTTTATACCCATTGTATGTTTTTTTTCCATTTTGCTTACTTTTACTCTAAGGTTATTTTTGGCAAGGATGACTGATATGCAGGCACTGTTATTTATACAGCATAGTGCAGGGATATGCCAATATCAGTTGGATCCACTGGAGTTTGTGAAAATTAAAAATATTATAGTTATTTCATAGCTTGGGGTTTTTGGTGAGGAAGAGGTAAAGGCAGAAGACAAATCACCTTCTCTGTCTATCTTACGGGTATCCATTTGGGGTTTGAGGACTAACCATGTGTTTGTTTTGAGTTGTGACTCATGATTTGGTAACATTTGACAGTTTTTAACCATTATTATTTTTCTAAATAAATACAACCTTTACTGTTCAGCTCCATTGGAAGTAAGTGTTTTGAGTATCTGCCATTACCCAGATTCTTGAGCAGAGTCCCTGGAAAAACTCCCATGGGCCAAAATGTAACATTGTGTCCTTTATACTGGCAAAATCATCATTCAGAGACTGCAAGGCAGGGATAAAACAAGCTGTTTGTCCAAACACAGAAATAAAGCAAGTGTTCATTAACTAGTTCTGAGTGTAATAAATCGTGTCTGATTACAAGAGCCCACAACTAATGCTAAGGGCAGAAAAATAGATATGCTATGACTATGGGTAGCAACCTGGAGAATTAGACAGACTTCATTAATAGAGCAGTGAAAATTTTGGTGAGCTATTTGATATACTGGAGAATAAAATCTCTCCTTAAATGAGGAAAAATTTACTTGGTTATTCATCATCCTACATTACAATAGTTTTTCATTCTCTAACTTTTCTGGAAGATTTTTTGTTTGGGTTTTTTTGCTTTGCTTGGTTTTAAACCAGTGGTAACTTGGTAATTGACTATGACTTATTTAATGATGCTTGCTGTACAGTGAATGATTCCTACTCTCCTTGTTCTTGTCAGTTCACTTTTGCTATTTTCCCCCCCCAACTGATATTTTTGGAGGGACTGAAATGGAAAGATTAAATCCCTTAATATTCTGTGTTTGAAAAATACTGTGTTTTTCTTTCTGTCAGAAAGAATGCTTTCAAATCCCTCCTTGGTCTAAGCTGCTGTGCTTGACATCTCATTATTTGACTCAGCTGTTTCAGTTTCACCTTCACCCAGCTAATTAAGTAACTCATTGAATGTATTATTCAGTATTTGATTCCCCTGTCTGAGTCAGTGAGAGATGGAATTTAAAAAAAATAAAATCCCCTTGATGGGATTAGTGAAAGGATTGTTGCTCTGACATGGTGGACTAAAATGAGAATGAGATAATGAAGTTGGCGATATATGAATCACATTCTGTCATTTTAGTGAGTGTTTGGCTGCTGGTGAAAGTATGGGGATTAGGGTTGCTTGAAAGTGATCATTCCTTAACTAACCAGATAGTGACCTGTTAATTGTTTCAGGACATCTGTAGTGTGAAAGAGGTTCTTTAGCTTTATTTACAGTTTTGTTTCCCTCTTCAGCTGTTGTCCTGCAGGGTATTGTATCATTATGTGTCAAGTCTAGATACGGGATTTAGCTATTTATGGAACTTGGCTTTGTTCGTTATTTTGGCTCCATTATCAACATGTATTACTTTTCAGTGCTTTTGGCAATTTTTTAATAATTAATTTCTTTTTCTTGGATTATAAATGTGAACAGGAGTGCTCTGCAAATGAGCAAAATCCGTTGTTCAGCTATAGGTTATCCAATTGCATTCGTGTTCCTCTGGCTTTGACTGCATTTGTGACTAGTCTTTTGTATTAAAAGGGAAATGTTATTACAATTAATTTGATTTCCTTTTTGCTTTAGAATATTTTTTCTTTAGTATTTACATTAAGCTTCCTGAATTAAACATGACAGTAAACAATATTCTCATCCACTTAAAATCTACATATTTTTACCATATTGGTTAAAGCAAACCTTTTAAAATAATTTTTTTCTAAATGCAAGTTAACAAAAATATAATGTCACCAGAGAAGTCTAGCCTAAGAGTATGATATTGATCTTTGATAGAGAAGACTGATGTTCTCCAGTGTATGAAACAAGTATGGTAAGGATTTGAGTCTCTTTCCCTAAAATCCAAGAAAAGTTTTCTAGTCAATTTGCTGTTTATTTTTCTGATGCAAGCATCTTCCTCTCCTCCTCCCAGGGTTGGGTTGTCCTTTTAGGTTTGATCAGAAATACCTGTCTGGCTCTGAGAAGCCAACCTTAGCAATAGGCCAGTGAAAACTGAAAACTTCCAGTGAGGTGTTTTCATAATGAAACTGGTATTGTCCACCAAAAAGCCATTGGAAAAGTCCTAATCAAGTCTTACACAGAACTTATGATACTTTGTCTCTAGAATAATTCTTACAATATATGTATTCAAATGAAATAGTTTGAGTGAATCACAATGCAAAAACAATCACTACAAAATTCTCCTCTCGGATTTTAAATGATCAATATTTTTTTTCTACAGAAAAATAAAACCGATACAGTTTTGTAATAATTAAGAAGTGTAAACTACATACTGAACAGTTTCATGGCAAAACAAAAAGCAAACTGTAGCAGCTTCTGGTTTTGTCTAATGAATGTTGCTTGTGCATTTCATTTTAAAAAAAAAACAGGATAGTTCCTAAAGCAAAATTCCAGAGCTTTTAGAATATATATACACTCTAAATTTAGAGTAAAAAAAAAAAAAAATCCAATCACTTTTCTTGGTTAAGCATATATTTGATATTTTTATTCTGAACTAAGAGTACATTTTGTCTGTTTAATTTTATTTATTTTTGCTCTGAGCAGATACACTCTTTTGGATCTTGATAGGCCAAGGGAAAAGGCTAACTTTTGGTAGGACGTGATAGCTTTGGAATAGACTTTGACCTCTTTGCCTTGCTTTTACAGATAGAGTTTTGTTTGTCCAGAAGGTTATAGTTCTCTGCAAGGAAAAATAAGTAATTGGAATGGGATGCCTTTAGATTAGTATTCTGACAGGTACCTTTTCATACATATCTTCTTGCTAATGAGAAGATATGTAAATATTTTATTAAGCTACTAAAACACTGAGAACATTGTCCTTAATGAGACATGAAGTAGAAAAAATTAGACTCAGTCTTTCAATAATTTGAAACAGTGAAAAATGTTAACTGTCTTACCATACTAATAAGAGTTCATAATATTTATAATTGTATCAGCAAACTAAAATTGTATTCAGTTATTATCTTGCTTTAAACTTTTTTTGAATCTATGCTTTTTGCATGCTTTCCTACAGAAATGCTCAATCTTATTGGCTAGCAATATTTTTTTACTGCTTCCTTCTAATGAGAAAAATAAGTTAATACATATATAAACTTAGCTAAGTTGGGAGGGTAATTTAATGTACAAAAACTTAGCTAGGTTTGTAGATAATAAGTAGTTAATCAGATTCTTTTTTTTACATATAATTGTCTTAGAGCCTATGACTTTTTTTTCTATTTGCACATTTGTATTATATAATGAAATGCTGAATTGCACTGTACTTTTATGCAATGATTTTATTAATCATTTGAATCAAAAAATAATTCATGGGATATCACTTTTCTTCCAACTTCTTCACTATTTAAATAAGCCAATATATTAATTATGCTGTATAGGGATATAAACAATCTTATCAAATTGTTTTTATCTGTGAAATTTGAGCAATGACTTGAAAATTTTGTCATAATATATAATTTATTAACATATGTGGTTTTAATTCATTTTCAATGGTGCCATGGCTTATTTTAGAACTTTAAATATTTTTCACCTAAAGTTAAATATGAAGTGAATTATTTGTATTAAATGCTCTAAAAATTCTCAATTATATTTAAAAAACTGTGTGTTCCCCAGGTGGTAAGAGCAAGACTAGTCTCTTTCATATAACGTGCCTTACACAGCCTCTTTGCTAAGAACAACTGCTTTTCATATCTTCTAATATTCTTTTTATATCCAAATACCTTTCAAGACAGTTTTTTTCCACACAACTGTGTCTATAGCTAGAAAATATGTCTGAGATAAATCTGCTAATCTAAATCTTCAAGACTACAAGTAGCAAGATGCACACATGACAGTATCACATTACATCATTTATGGCTATACAAAAGGAGAGATCAGTGAGGTACAATGAACACAAATTTTTACTGCATGTTTGGGGACGTGATGATTCGCAGTAATTATAAAAAGAAGAGTAGGTAAATGTCCAGTTTTTGCTAGTGCTTCCTCTGTATTTTCATTGTTCTTACAAATCTAACATTATTAATATTTTTTAGAGTGTGTGGTGCTTCAATTTCTAGTTCGATTTTATGTTCTTACCTTGGAATTCTGTGCTCACACTTTAATATTAATGAATTTAAGCACAAGTTATATTAATGAAGCACTTATGTCTTCTGGGTTTTACGTATCATTAATTTTAGGAAACTACTTCTCATGTGAGTAATCAGAAGCATAGAATCATAGAATGGTTTGGGTTGGAAGGGACCTTAAATACCATCTAGTTCCACCCCCCTGCCATGGGCAGGGACACCTTCCACTGCACCAGGTTGCTCAAAGCCCCATCCAACCTGGCCTTGAACACTGCCAGGGATGGGGCAGCCACAACTTCTCTGGGCAACCTGTGCCAGTGCCTCACCACCCTCACAGTAAAGAATTTCTTCCTTACATCTAATCTAAATCTTCCCCCTTTCAGTTTAAAACCATTACCCCTCATCCTATCACTGCATGCCCTTGTAAAAAGTCCCTCTGGATTTCTCAGAGGCCCCCTTTAGGTACTGGCAGGCTGCTGTAAGGTCTCCCCAGAGCCTTCTCTTCCCCAAGCTGAACAACCCCAACTCTCTCAGCCTGTCTTCATAGGAGAGGTGCTCCAGCCCTCTGATCATCTTCATAACCTTCCTCTTAAAAATGGGGGTTACCTTTTCCCTTTTCCAGTCACTGGGAACTTCCCCAGACTGCCATAACTTCTCAAACACGATGGATAGTGGCTTGGCCAGTTCGTCTGCTAGTTCCCTCAGGACCCGTGGGATGCATCTCATCAGGTCCTATGGACCTGTGCACCTTCACATTCCTTAGATGGTCTCGAACCTGATCTTCTCCTACGATGGGCGGTTCTTCATTCTCCCAGTCCCTGCCTTTGCCTTCTGTGACTTGGGCAGTGTGGCTGGAGCACTTGCCAGTGAAGACTGAGGCAAAAAAGTCACTGAGTACCTCAGCCTTCTCCATGCCCCCGGTAACCAGGTCTCCTGTTTCCTTCTGCAGAAGGCCCACATTTTCCCTAGTCTTCCTTTCATCACGGACGTACCTATAGAAGCTTTTCTTGTTGCCCTTGACATCCCTGGCCAGATCTAATTCCATCAGGGCTTTGGCTTTCCTAACCTGATCCCTGGCTGCTCAGACAATTTCTCTGTGTTCTTCCCAGGCTACCTGTCCTTGCTTCCACCCGCTGTAGGCTTCCTTTTTGTGTTTGAGTTTGTCCAGCAGCTCCTTGCTCATCCACGCAGGCCTCCTGGCGTTCTTGCCTGACTTCCTCTTTGCTGGGATGCATCGCTCCTGAGCTTGGAGGAGGTGACCCTTGAATATTAAGCAGCTTTCTTGGGCTCCTCTTCCCTCCCGGGCTGTATCCCACGGTGCTCTACCAAGCAGATCCCTGAAGAGGCCAAAGTCTGCTCTCCTAAAGTCCAGGGTAGCGAGCTTGCTGTGCACCCTCCTCGCTGCCCTAAGGATCTTGAACTCCACCGTTTCATGGTCACTGCAGCCAAGGCTGCCCTTGAGCTTCCCATTCCCCACCAGCCCCTCCTTGTTGGTGAGAACAAGGTGCAGCACAGCACCTCTCCTCATCAGCATCTCTGTTATTTGAAGGAAGTTGTCATCAATGCATTCCAGGAACCTCCTGGATTGCTTATGCCCCATTGTGTTGTCCCTCCAACAGATACCGAGGTGGTTGAAGTCTCCCATGAGGACAAGGGCTTGTGAACGTGAAGCTGCTCCTATCTGTCCATAGAGGCCCTCATCCGCTTGGTCTTCCTCGTCGGGTGGCCTGTAGCAGACCCCCACTATAATGTCACCTGTCCCTGCCCTCCCTTTAATCCTGACCCATAAGCTCTCAGTTGGCTCCTCATCCATCCCCAGGCGGAGATTCTTGTAGCTCAACAGCTGTTGGTTTTGCTGCAAAACATTAATGCATAAATGAAAAGAAATAGTGAATTCTTGCATCGGTAATTTTAAAAAACAGAGACAGTTTGCTGTAAGCATACCTTTGCTATGCCTTGCTGAAGCCATATATTCCCAGATTCAAACACTGTGGTATGTGTTCTGAATGTACTGATTTTGTAGCTTTCACTGTGCCTTTTTAATACAGTATATTGAGGTTTGTTGAAATTGTGCATACTAAGATTTTCTGAAATGTTTCTTCTTGAAATAAAAAACCTTAAAGGTATTATTCTAATAATATTTCAAGTTACAACTAATTTAGTTTTCTACTCTTTGGCTGTTTTCAATATGTAAAGGGTAATTTTAGTCACAAAGCTGCTGTAAGTTATTTTCTCATGACTTGTTTGTCCTCTAGAAGATTTACAACGTATGCCTCTGGCTTAAAGTAAGCCCAGTTGCAGCAAGGGACCATATGCTGAATTATATTAGATACTAGATTATATACACCTTTTCCTGACTGGGGGAGTCTTTCTTGCCTGGGCAATGTATTTTAGCAAAGGAGGAAATTAGTGCCTTCAGTTCTGATGAATAGCCCACAAAGAAGCTGTTTAAGGAAGAACGCTGCCCCTTCCAGACAGACCAGACCAGCCAATCGCACTGAGACCAATGGAGATATAAGTTTTTGCTGATGTGCTTCCCTACAGCATTCAGAAGCGACCCTTTATTTCTGAGAGATCTCAGAAGTAGCTGGAGAGTTTCCTGTTACACTAAGTTCCTTAGAAAGTTATGCTATACTTGTTCTGTAGTACTGTAACGGTGATCTTTTTGGTCCTATGCTGTTGTAGAGCTGTAGTATGTATCACCCTTAATGTTACACTAACCGATCCTTGAACGTCTTTGTCACCTTTTTTAAGCTTCTTTGAACCAGAGTCTATCTCATAAGTTTTCTTTTCCAGTGGTTATGCTAAAATATTTGCAATATTTCTGAATTTCTGTAGAATTTCAGAAAAGGGTTGATCAAATCTGTTTCCCTACTCTACTATCAATTGACTAAAGTAGCCGCCGTCCAGCATTATCTAACAATAGACCTCTGGCATGTACTTTGTTTATCTGAGGGATTTCTAGAATTGATGATGCCCCGTAACTGTTCAGATGTTTAAGCATCTGAGATTTTTTGATTGCAGGTTCTCAACACACTTTCTGAACATATGGGATATGCCATACTGTATGTAATTGAAAGAATTCTGTCTGGCTTGTGTTTGCATAAAGATAGCTGCGGCCCTGATCCAGCTTGGAGTTGCACAGCTGGGAATGTGTGCTGCAGAAGTGTGTGCTAATTTTGTTCTCCCCCAGAAAAGCATGTCTTTTTTGTCTCCCCTATTGTAAGCTTTGCCCCTCACTAAGCTACCAGAGAGGGTTAAAAAAGAACTCGTAGGCTAAGCAAGGACTGTGGAGAAGCTTCATCTAACCCAAGAAGCTCCCAAGAAAGGGACCTTTTTTTTTCATGATGATGAATTTGATGAGTTCATTTTCTTTCCCTTTGTTTGTCTTTTTAGTTTTTCAGGGTGATATTTGAAATGTAAGCCTTTGGTGCCTGGACTTGGAGTGACTCTTATTCTATGTTTATGGTGGTTAGTGCAACCATGACAACAGGTAAAGCTGAAAGTAATAGCATTACTGTAATTTCTTTCTTATTAACAAGCATGTTATAATACTTTTTTTGAAGAATACGACAACATTTCAGCTGTATTCTTAGGTTATTACTCTCGAGTCAGAAGGACTGTTCTCCCATCTCTCCTATGCTATCTTCAGCATTTAGGGATCCCAATTTATACAATTTCTCTACAGGCCATTCTGTTATCTCCTTTTCTTACTGACAATTTTCCTATCCAGATATAAACCACACTATCTTGCTTTTCTCTCCTTCTACTCCATTGCATTAAAACATAGCTTTGCAATTAAACTGTTATTACTATAATGTACAACACTTCTCATAAATGAACATGCCCTTTTCTCCTGCATCTCAGTTCATGTTTGTGGTGTCATTATCAATAGCTTGTAATGTCCTTCATTACCAGGTACTGATTTTCTCAGTCAGCCAAAATACCATTTTCTGAATACCTTTCATTCAAATCTACTTGATCTCTCTAGGGTTGAACCTATCTGGTATTGCTGGATGCAGAGTTGGACATACTTTTCCTAGTTTCAAATAAAAAAAAAAAATTTCTCTCTCGAATTATATAGTTGTAAAAATATATCAGCAGTTAACTAAGGTATCATCACAGTCTCCATGGTTGCTAACATTTCAGAGGAGGCTATAAACATGTGGCATATTCTAAAGTAGACACAAAAAATACTCCTTTTTACTGTTGTAGACTGTCATTTTCCCAATTTCTTCTTTCTTGAAACATTTACATTTAAGTCATACTTACAGCTTTTTATTCAGCATATTTTCTGTGGTCATTAATAAGCTTAAAACTGACTTGCATGTAAAATAAAACAACCTACTTAGTCGCAAAATTCAACTCAAACAGTAAGTTATGAACATACAGAGTAAATCATTGTTCATCATTGTAGCGTGCAATGTCTACAAACAGGGATTGCAAACTCTTTTTAGGTATCCAAAGCAGAAATGAGAATAAAGGAAAGATAAAGATACTTAAGCTTCTTTATTTTGCTAAAGGTTTTAAACATCCATAGTGAGATAGCATTAGCAAAGACATTATATAACTGCTCTAGTAAAGAAAGATGTATTAAGGCTTCTAGTCATTGTGATTTTTATTTCTGGAATGAAGAGTTGTTACTTCGTCTTGCAGAAGAAAATCTAATAGGCATTGTTTTTGTCATAAAGTAATGTGAAAAAACAAGGTGGTTAGAACAAGAATACTGCTTTGTAGAGAACAACATAGTTGAGAGCATGGATAAAATGGTGGATAGCTGAAATACATACTGGGGAGGTGGGTATGGAAACCTCAATGAAAAAGCCTACAGCACTTTCAGAGATTAGCAAGATTGCTTAGTGTCTCTCTGAGCTTTGACACTGGTGCTTTTTTTATTATTATTTGGGTCTATCAAAAGCGCAAATGCAGTTTTTGAGGCTTTTTTCCAGCTGTCAGAAATCCTGTGTATGACTCAAACTTTGAGGGTCTTCTCTGCAAATTCAGTTGCATGGAGCATTCTTTATGAACTTGGAGCAATAAGAAGTTAGACTGGGAAAGGTGTTTCTAGGTGTTGGGCTACAGAAACGTCAGCTTTCTGTTCTCCTCAATTCTGTCCTGGTGGCTATCTCAGTGTGTGCTTTTGGCTCATAGTCACATGCCCTCTTTGCTCCATATTTGGGTTATTAGAGTTTCTGCATCTGTTGAAATACATGTGGCTTTTATCACTCTTACTGTCATTACTGTCTCCTTCTACCTTGTAGTGTTATTTAAATATTTGGGTTAGATATATGTATTAGAGTAAGTTTTTATATAGTTACAGAATTGTGCATGAATTATCCATGAAAATTTTCTAGTCAAATTTAGACTCTGAAAAATGTTTCATGATCTTTACTAGTCTCACATAGAAAGAAATCAACGTGCTCATCAAAAGCTCCCTCTGTACTTTCCTTTTTTCATGGAGTTCCCTTTGCACTTCTGAATTCTTTAAAAGTAGCAGACACTTGCTGATAAAGTAGTTGCTATGAGTGACAGCTGAGAATACTGTTATTTTTGCTTTTGAGGATACCAGATGGGAATTATGTAAAGTATAGTTAGCTGAAGCCTTCAAAAGACATGCACATTTGGGTAACTGATTTTGCAAGTGCATTTTTGTTGTCGTTTTCGGTTTTTCAGCATTGCAGGAGGTCTGAGGACAAAAGAAGGAGATCACGTATGCTTCATCTGCTGTTTGATTATAGTCCTCTAGAGTCTTTGATAATTTTGATATGGGCTGACTTGGTCTTTTGAACCCTTATTCATTAATTAAATTTTAAATGTTAGCATTCTGAATTGGCCAGTACAGACAATATTTTGTGGAGTAGCTCTAATACAGAATCTCAGCATTCCTCTTGTACTGGATCTGCTTTTCTGAAGCTTTTTTTCAATCTCTTGCAACTTGATGTTGGCTTTACTGTATCATTATACCATGTTAAGAAATAGATTTCTCTGGCCTGATGTGGTGAACAAAATGTTAATAGTTGGAAAATATCTGGTATAATTTACTAAACATTATAATTTGATTATCATCACATAATTTTATAGAATGTATTTCTCTGGCTGCATCATTAATAATTAGTAGGGTCAGTAAGAGCAATTACAGTGCAAATGGTGATGATGCTTTTCAGTATTTGTATTGTAAAATTAGCCACAGTTTCAGATGTTATTTCGAACATATTAAAAAACAGTGATGAAACTGCATATTTAACCAGTTTAAGCAGTCAAAAATTCACAAGCAGCAAAAAGAAGTACTTTATAGTTGGCAATTTAAAGCTACAGAAACAAGGAAACAAAACTAGTATCAGATCTTAGATTATTTTACTTGAAAATTCTTCATTATTGATAAGTTCTGCTAAGTGTCTTTTAAATCATATACTAGTTATGACTGCAATTCCACAACATTGCAGGAATTCCAAAGGGAAATAACTGTCCTTATCAGGATTCCTTCAGTTAAATTGGTCATCGTAACAACTTTCTGTTTTGCTTTAATAATTACGTTATTTTTACTTCTGGATTTATACCACTTCTTTCATGAGACAATAGATCATGCAAGAGAGAGTTTGTGTGACTCATGCTTTTAAGGATAACCTTTATATATAAAACTGTCATATGGTTAAACAAAAAAATGAAAGTAAGACTATGTAGAAGCAGTGGCCAAAAAAAGTCTCTTTTCCTAACTTTATACTAATGCACCTGTAATTCTTCTAAAAAAATCAGAATTTCCAACAAATTAAGTTATCTTATAAATGCATTTAATATTTTATATTTTGATAAAAATATATTTTGTTCTAACTACTTAAAGCCAATTTAGGATCCTTTCAGTGTTCAGCAGGTGTTGAAAAGCAGTTAATTATGTTTGTGTTTAAGTATACCTGTTTTAAGGAACATCACATCTATTTTAGTGGAGGATAATACTATAATTCTTTTTGTTTGTGTTCTTGTGTTACATGACATAATAGCATTTTTTTTTTCTGTTTAGGAAGGGTATAGATAATTATTTTCTTCCAGAGGATATATTAGTGGTCTTCTAGTCCTGTTTTTATTCGGTAAAAGCATAGCTATAGCAAATGAGACCTAGGGGGCTTAGTGCTGATGTTACTGAATTTATTGTTTAAATATCACTCTGTTTTGTAATACTGGGTTAAAATAGATATTAAAAATACTGTTCTTTGCATTTGATGAGGGAATTTAAGTGTTTGGTCTCACTGTAACAAAGAATTTGAACCTTAATCTGCTAAGTGTATGAAACACATTCATGTTAATTCCTTGAGTTTTGGATCAGCGCATTAAAGTACCTCAGTACATTACAGTGATCACTTCGATGAAGTTAAACCAATTCAGCAGTACCATGGGATCTCTCATTTCTTGTTTGAATGTAGTGATGATACAATTTGATTTGGAACTTTGATTATCATTTAAGTTATAGTTAAGATTTCAGCCCTGAAATTTACCTTAAAAGCAAAGAGAAATGTAAGTTTTATGAGAGTGCAGCTGTTATGAGAGTGTGTTTATAATTTGATACCCTTGTATAAATACAATCAGAAGCTGGTTAATTGGCAGGAAACCAACTAAAGAAACACTTTCTCTGATTCAGGTTGTAAATATTTTTTTTTCACTTATATAGAGAGCACAATTTGTTAGTGTTTCAGCCTATTTAAATTAAAACAGTGATTCTTTTCAGTCGTGTTAATACATAATTATAATTACAGCTAACCCTAGTAAGTTCCTTGCGTTGATAAAGAAAAAAGAAACACCTTATGGGCACGTTATTTGCCAAGTTGATGTACTATATATAGTACTATTAGTTGAGGCACAAATTTTTTAATAGATTCCCCCACTCCTCACCCTCCCACCTTGGTAAAGAGTATTGGATTTTACAGTTCAATGAGTATCTGGTCTTTATCATTCAGGTGCTCTATTGTAGTTATTGTTAATGGTTATATGAGCAGAAAAATAGGAAGCATATATCACCTGTCATCCTATGTTCTGTATACCCATCTTGGGTTAAATCGTAATAGGAATCATTAGCAGAAGCTGCTAAAACTAAGGTTCCATAGAGAAGTTGTGGATCTTTTTCTCTAAGGTTCAGAATTTGTGTTCAGTCTTTAAAGAAAAGTTTCAGTATATTAGGATCATAAATTCTAAATTGGTCTTGCCAAAAGGTAATTTTAAAAATTTACCAGATCAAATAAAATGTATTAACCTGGTTTATACAGAAAGAGGGAGAAATATATTTTTCTGCTAGAATGTGATTCTAACAACTTTTTAGCTTAAGGGAAATGCCTGCAGTTATACTTACCATGGGTCGAAAATAATTCATCAAGGAAGTGTTCTGAATTCAGGAACGGTGCCATTTGGGCTCCATCAAAATTTGGTTTGATGTAATCAATATTTTTAGCTCTTGAAACTGATCTACTGGCTCTATTTTACTTTGTTTTAAATTGTGCAGCTTAGATACTATTCAGTATTCATGGTTTGGTAACTTGATTAAACTGGAAGTAAAACTTCATAAAAAGCACAGAGTTGTGTATTTAGCCTATAATGTAGAAAGAACATACAGAAAGTGTCATGTGGAGTTAGGAGGTGGGTGGTCAAAGCTGTGATGTACTTTTTGTCCCTCAGATTCCTTTGGCCATGGTGAGTTGGCATTTCAGAATATGCAATCCTTTATTTCCTGCAGATTTTTTTTTTTTTTTAAACAATAATGCCATCAGATTTAGTAAGATAATCTTTTAAATGGAAGTTTGAAATAAATATGGCACTCTTTTTTTTTTTTTTTTTTTTTTTTTTTTTCCCCTGGATCAACACATCACCTACTTTATAAATTAAACAGGAACATTCGAACTTTATCTAGTGTCAACGAGTTGAAGGTTACTACCAAAAAGGTGGAGCATTCTCCTTAGGATTGAGAGATACATGTTGGTATGAATTCTAATATTTGAGAGAGACACCTCTCTAAAGCATTCTAAACACCGGTGTAATTATTCACTTTTTCACTGGTGAAAAGAAGAACGGTTGACATCGAATTGAATTTTGATTAGCAAATTAAAATCAAACCAAAGGGTGTGTTTTTCCATATAATAAGTAATTAAACTGTAGAATTGCAGTGGGATATTTCAGAGGCCAAAAGTATGAGGAGTTTCAAAAACAGACTGGATGAGTTCCTAAGATAAAAATCTCATAGTTATTAAATGGCCTGAAAACAGTTTCTAGCTCAGAGTGTACCTCAGCTGCTGGTTTTTAGAACCTCGTTACCATAGATCAGGCTTTTGATACACAGGGTTCTGAGGCAGAACAGTATTGATGTGTATACACGTGTTGTGTACACAAAGCATGGGTTGCGCACAAGACATGCACCTTCCCTAACCTTTTGCAACAGACTCCTTTCTGACTGTCTCACTTCTTTATTACTCCATTCCTAGGTCCCTGATTCAGTCCTCCAGAAGTCAAAGAAGGGTCTTAGCAATCAGTGCCCCAGAGACAGTATAGGCGCTTCAGTGCGAGACAAGGTTTTAAGGTAGATGAACTTCTTATCTTAGCCAGTATGGTAGAGAGCCTGCAGCCTAAACCTGAAGGCTCAGCTCATGGTTGGTGTAGTTAAGTAGAAAAGCTTTGTGCTTAGACATGAGGGAAAACGAGAGCTGTAGAGGTTCATTTGAGGTTTTATTCCTGTACAGCTCCTAAAATTCATAGATTGATGCCTGATGCTTCATTCCTACTGGATTTTCTCCATTGAATAGATGACTTAACCTGTCTAGTGAGTGAGAAATTGCAGATTATGAGACTAATAAAGATAATAACCTTAGAAAAATTGCATTTAGATGGCTAGGTTGTTCCTTTCACTTCTCTACTAGTTTAAGAAAAGGAAGAAGATACTGATATTTTTTTTTTTAATGGATCCAAATCCATTTGTAAATTAATTTCTTGTTACGCTGACCTTTTGCATTAAGATTATTTTGGCACCTCTCTTCCAAATGCCTTAGCTCATTTTATGCATTCATCTTTCATGCACATCTGGGGCGGGGGGGGGGGGAAATTTGCCAGTCTGTATGTACAGTGAAGTCAGTTTTAAAACAAATACAGTAGCTATTATATTTCAGTTGTATACTGAAACAGCTTCAAGTACTATACAGTATTACGTGGAGAAATTATCTGCACTCCAATTTAAAAAGAAACACATTGAATTATTAGACATTAAAAAGTATTTATTACAACTAAGTAATATTCCTTGTTTAAGAAGAAGGTTAATTCCCCAGTGCACTTTAATCCATGCACAAAACCCACAAAATCTATGTTCATAGTTGAAGAGAGGGGTCTTGGGGGGGGGTGAAGGGGCCTTGTGGATTTTTTTTATTTATTTTTTTTTAAAATTTTTTTTTTCTTTTCTTTTGCTACTGTGTGATGTGTCTTTTGACCAGTACTGAGACAGTGTCATCCTTCTTCAAAAAGATGCCAGGGTCATTTGTTCTCAGTGAACCTGTTCTTAGCACTTTAGTGCTGTTATAGGCCAAAGCATCTGTCTGGAGGAAAACCAGCCAAGAAGAAGTAAGAGGAACAATACGTCATCTGTATACTTACCTCAAAAGTCTCAGTACGTCAGTACTGAGACACTTAAATTAAAAGTCAACATTTTGAATTCCAGCACACTCATTCAGGAGACGAGCATGTGCTGGGGATACTGGGTGCTGATCATTTTTGGGCAGTAACACATCCATGCCACTGACATTTGTCTGCTCGTTTTCCCTGGCAGGCTTCACTCACGGGCTGTCTTACCTTCTCTGTATGTGTGCAGTGTGAATGAGTGTTAGTCAGCAGTCTTTCAGGGTTCCTATGGGACCAGCATCTTTTTAACTATGAGGTTCCTAAAAACATTTGGAAGAGAAATGGTTTCTGATGTCTTCATCACAGTATAGCTTGGAAGATATTTCAAAGGAAACCTGTCTTCTATACCCTACACTGGGCATAGAAGAAGAAATTGCATCTCAATCACTTTCTTCTTGCCAACGATAACAAAGAAGTCTGACTGTTGGTTGATAAGAAAACAACTCAAAGCTGTGGCCATTCTAAATTATACAAGCTTGCCGCCTGAGGCTCTAGTTAAGTTCTTCATTTCACTTGGATGTAAAAAAGCAGTAGCTGTCATCATAAGACTTAATTTGCTCATGATAAGAATAGTCCTTTGGATAGAGTCTTCACTCGTACCTTTGTTACCACATTCTTATTAGTGTAATGATGCAGAGGTATGCCAGGAAGTTGAAATATGGTTCCGTATATGAAGCACCAAGTGACTTGTGACCTGACTGCTCGTCACACTTGTGAATAGGTAGAAGCTGAAAAATAATAAATTTCTGATTGTTGTGGGTTAACCCCAGTAGGCAGCTAAGCACCACCCAGCTGCTCGCTTACTCCCACTCAGCAGGATTAGGACAAGAATCAGAAGGGTAGAAGTGGGAATATTTGGTGGGGGGTGTTATGCAGTGAAGCCTTGATTCCAATATGAAGTTCTGTTTTGCTTTTTTTTTGTAAAAAAAAGCATAGTGAATACATAAACGGTTTATTATGAAGGTAACTGTTTTTACTGCTTGGAAATAGACATATTTTATGAATATATATTAAAAGCATAAAACTCAACCTTCTGTGACTGAATCAAAAGTTTAGTGTAATATCAAAGAAAAAAAACAGTTTCACAGAGCCTTAATTTTCATGGGTACCTAATTTCGTAGTACTGCAGTCATCATACACCTTCTTTCATTATGAAATTTCTTTTCTGTCACTCTGTAAGCTTGAAAATTTGCACTCTCAGTTAAAATTTATGTTTACTTTTTATCAGTACGTAGCCCCAAAATGACTGGGCTCTGTTCAAAACTTCAACAAAAATCCTCCTCAGCCTTGAAGTAAGTTATTTTTGTGAACAGTGGACTTAACTGAAATAGGTTTTATTACAGATTTGTACCCTGTGTCCTTACACAGTCCCCACTCAAAAAACATGGGCTCCTTCCCAGCAGCCACTTTAGTATCTGGACTTCGCATAATGAGTCCTCCCCATCTCAGCATCCTCAGCTCTCTCTGAGGTCTTTTAACAGCTGGTGTAGTGGCTGGTTTTGCAAGTAATGTTTGGTCTTGTCCTTTTACTTGGCCACTCATTTGTGAAAAATACAGGAACATAATAAATCCTGGGGCTTCTATTTCCCTGTCAAATGCGGCCGAACTTAATAAATACATTCTAAAGGTGTCGAGGTACAAAGTAATTTTATATGCTTGCTAAAAAAGATAAACTTCTCCAGGAACCATAGAATCATTTAGGTTGGAAAAGACCTTCAAGTTCATCGAGTCCAACCATCAAACGTGCCCCCTAAACCATGTCCTGAAGTGCCTTGTCTATGCGCTTTTTGAACACCTCCAGGGATGGTGACTCCACCGCTTCCCTGGGCAGCCTGTTCCAATGCCTGACAACCCTTTCAGTAAAGACATTTTTCCTAATATCCAACCTAAACCTACCTTGCTGCAACAAATTGTTGCCATTTGACCCCTTATGCTGTTGTTAATTTGAAGACATTAGATTAGATTAGGTCAAATTAGATTGCATCTGCTCTTTGGGTATATATTGCCAGTTATCATCTTACCCAGCTTACCTAGTGTGTAGTCTGTGTTGAAACCACATAGCAGCTTTATCAAGAACCCTTATTTTGGATTTGTCAGGATTATATATTGATCACCTGGATTTCAGTGACTTAAAATACACTAATATTTATGTGGCTGTTGATCTATTTGACACCTAAGGGTATATTATTAGATAAGCAATGTTTACAGTTTAAAAATTCAGTTTTAACAGTTTAAAACTGTTAAAATTTACAGTTTCGAAAACTCTTGTGTTAATGGTTAACCTGACTTTGCTCCTGAAGTGACATTTTTTCCAAATTAGTTAAAAATGAAATATAATGAGGTTTTCCAAGGATTCTTTAGAAAATTGCACACAAACTAGAAAATGGAAATTGCATGTATTTTCCTACTTTGCATCTGAAACTGAAGATGGATTCAGATGCAACTGTGTTACTCTTTGAATTGGGCATGGCAACTATCAGCCTTGAAAATAGAGGGCCCTATACAAAAGAAGTTTCAGATTTGACCTGTAGATCAAAATGATGTTATATATAGGACACCTAAATGTTTTCATGCTGTTCAAACTGATAACTTTACCTAATGTAAATTTGTATTGCCATCTTTGAAAATTAAATATTTACTAGACCCCAAATTAAGTCTTAAGCTGAAATTTTTCTAGGTTTCAACAGCAAATTCCTATAGATAATAGCTAGATACTTCTACATGATAGATTCATGTCTTAACATTATATGCATCTTTTCTGAAAATGCTACATATATTTTATGTTGTGTGCAGTTGTGATGATCTAAGAATATAGGCAGATTTTCACTCAGGTAATTTTGCATCATTGAACTAATGAAAACACGTTGGGAGAAATTAGGAGAGTTGTGAGGCACACAAAGGCTTGCTTTCTGTGCTGTGGAGAGATGTGTCTTTGCATCTCTAAGTATTTGGAGTGTATTTAAAAAAAGACGAGTAACTCATAAGGGTGAGAGAATGAAGAGGAAAAGTGGTGGGGAAGTTTCATATACTCCAGACCATAAAACTATGAGTAAGTAGTACCTGTTCCCTCAAACCAGTCTTTATTAATGAAAAAAGTCAAGCTTTTTTGGAAGAAAAGTTTTCAGCTCTTGATAGCCTTGAAAATGGTAAATGAACATAAACAAAACAGTAGAATCAGAAGAAAGAAGAGATTAGGTATCCGCTTACACAGCCGGATGGTGGGTGGATGTGTGGGAGGCCACACACAAGAGTCCCTTCAAATCTACATTAAAAATACAGCAGTATTTTTACAAGCAGTAATTTTTTATTATACAACTTGTCAGTTGCGTTTCCAAGAGTCTTGTAAACCTTCCTCATAAAGTCTGTCTGCTTTTAGCTAGAAACAAGACAAGTGAGCTCCCTGAAGTCTTGAGAAGCTTGATTTTAACTCCCTGATCAGATGGCTTTCCTTTTTGACTCCAGCCGAACAGCCCTGAGGCTGCCCTGAGGCAAGAGATAAAGATGCAGATGACCCAGTCTTCTCCTGCTTTGTGCTTGTAGCTTGTAGCCACAAACCTCTGCTGGTCCAGAAATGTTAGTAAATAGAGAAGAATTTATTGCTTTCATAAATAAAGCTCTTTCCTTACATCTTTGACATTGCAACTGTTGAAGCCATTAAAATCCTGGAATTGGTTTCTTAACTTAATTTGTTGAGGCTTCTGCGTGAGTCCTTCAGTTGCTGGGGACAAACTTAGTAAAGACTTGAATGTCACATTCTAAGGTTTCATTTTTCATTTATTTTCTTCTTCAGTAAGTATTACTGTGTGGTTAATTTGTTCTCTGGGATGGATAAAATAGAACTAATATGAAATTCAAATGAATTCTTCTGCTGGCAGCCTGTTTTTTAGCAGCAATAATGAAATATAATGGCTAATGGATAGTGAAAAAGATCAGTATTTTCCTCAATAATTCAGGGCTTTGATATATTTAAGCACTCAGTAAAAATGTCCAGAAAAATCAATAACTTAAAATTTTATTGTGTACTTTTGGATTGTATAATATATATATATTCTTGTTTTGTTTAACATCAAGTTACCTTTATATATGCTTTAGTCATTAAAAGGAATCACTTTAAAGGGTTTCACTTTCAAAAATTTTAAACCTGGAAAAAACCCCAACTTTTTCTTTCTAAATCTACAGGCTTTTTTATGAAATTGGAAACCAGTGCTGTGAAGAAAAGACATAATTTGTGTTAGCACTTGTGGGGATGCCAAGGATACATGTAAAATACCTGACCGAGCTGGTCAGTGCAGTAGATTTATCTTTCATAAGGAAGTTGAATAAGATTTTACAAGGTTATTTGCTTCCACCTACTGACCATTCTTGATATTACAGACAAAAACAATTGAGGGAATACTTCCATAACTTCCAGGGTCTCATCTTTCCTCCTGATACAGGGCATGATATGATATGAATTCTGTTTGCCTTTTATATTTCATTACTTTCACATGAAAAAAAAATGATGTTAGAAATTCAAATAGCTTTTCTAAAGTTTCTTAGCCTGCAGAGTTTTCTTATTTCTTGGGGGTTGGTTGGTTGGTTGGTTCTGGTATTCTGTGTTATGATGACAGGGGAGTAAAGGAAATAGGTTTTGGATAGCAGGGAGATAACAAACTGAAAAATGTATAATAAAGTATACCGTCATGTACAGGTGTTAGTTATGTTAGCATGACTAATGGCTACTTGAGGATATTGATTTCACTGTTTCTATTTGCAATTCAAGAAGTAAAATTAAATTAGAATTACAGAAACTATGTAATATAAAGTGTATGAAGGTTTCTACTGCATCCTAAAGCCAAAATGTCATGCAGCGTCATGCTACCACCAATGATTACTCTTACTTTCTGGAGCTTTTTTTTGTTCAGTAACATTTGTATAATGCTAATATTGGATGAAGGCGGTAGATATGTTTCCCAAGGGCCTAGTGTATTAAGCTTCAGAAACATATGAATGATCAAACAGAGCAAAATTGGGATGAGGAAAGGGAGCCTTCTCAGTAATAAAATGGGTGTCATACCTGTTGTATTCTATACTGTATGCTTGCAGTAGATGTTGCTGTCAGCTTACCCAAATCATTAGTTGTCTCCAAACTAGCACTGAAAGAATTTTACCTCTTGGTCTCACTTTCTATCTGCTAGGCCATAGTACCCAACACAACCATAAATTAATACCAGGTGGTCACTAAATTGGCTAAATTTCAGTAGGAACATTTAATGGCTACCTTTCAGAACTGTATGCCTGCAAACACAGAGGTGAGCATAGTTTCACCATCTCAGTTAATGCAATTCTAGCATTAAATATATGTGGCAGTGTCCTTTGTGGCACTTTGTTCAACTTTTAGAAGTTGTGTTTGTCCTGTGTTGCTCCTGATGTTCTGCATAAAACCTTGCTTTGTTCCATTCTTGCTGCTACCCAGTGTAACAGACAAAAAGGCAGTTTTCTTCTGTGCTGCCGTGAAAAAAACCAGAGCTCTTAACATTTTTATAATAATATAATGTAATTGGCTGTTATGCAGTGACAACTGGAGAACAAAAGGAATTGTGTTTTAAACTGAAATGGATGAGAGGGTTTTCCACCTTAGTGCCAGGGTATGTCTATAATTCATTCTTTCCATCTCTTCCCATGAAACATCCCATGAAGTATTCTGTCATTATATAATTTGCCTAAGATAATAATTCTCCAGGAGGAACAGATTTTGCTGTTTTTTAACAATGTTAAAGAAAGTCCCTGATATATTGTTCATATCTATAGGATTTTACACTTGCTTTACTGCAATGGTACTTCTTAATCTCAAATAATTCATACAGTTGGGAAATTTGCAATACACATACTAAAGTGACAGCGCTTTGTCATTTTGCACTTACAAAAAGTAGCACAGATGTCTCCCAGAGAAGAACATGCTGATTTCCTCCCTTCTTGCTCCGAGATTGACAGATGGTTGATTTTGATGATTTTTTTTACAGCTTAGTTTCTGTGTACATTTTTTCTGTAAAAGAGGTATAGCTAGGATGTAGATGATGTATACTCAAATATTTATATTTTAACATGTATTTGATTAAGCCAGTAACTTCACTGATTTAAAGAATTATAATGGTAATTGTTTCAGAAAAATTGGTTTGTTTTGCTTGGGCAATTAAAGGTTAAGATATGCATGCATGTCCCTGACATGAAATACTCTTGTCACTCAGAGAAATTCTGTCTGAGTTCAGTTACAGTTGGTAACAAAGTAGCTGACTGCTTTTCTTCCAAAAAGACTTCATCATAGACTTTCTAGAGACATCAGATGCACAACAAGCAACTCCTGTAATTGTTTCTGAAGAAATGACGGAACTATTGCTATTGTTTTTAAAAATAAAGCTGTTGCAAATTACAGTTCATTATTCAGCTAATAAATTTGCAGATTATTGATTTTAGAGGAGACTCAGTGATTGTCTTCCATTATTTCTTCTTCGCCTCCTGCACAAATTTTTACTGTTCACATTTTTAACTCCTTCCAACTGGTTTAACCCCTTTGGGCTGAGGATTCTTGAATTCTACTTTAGTCCTTCTTTGGGTAACCTGTCAGTATCCTTAGTTATACTTTATTAGAGTATATGCATTTGTGAGGATTTCACCCATTAGTAAAGAAAAGTCCTGTTCGGGAAGTCAGGCTTTGTATGGTATTACATATTAAATGATTGTTAACAGTCCAGGTTATTAGCTGATGATGTACCTAAAGCAAGTTTGTCAAAAAATATTTAGGCAATATTTGCAATACCAGAAAGAATAAAATAACAATGGACCCTGATTTTTTTTTTTTCTTGTCCTTGTGCAGAAGTCTGAATTCAGGTCTCTAATCTTGAAGACAGATAGCTAGTTCTTTCCCCAGATCTGATTATAGCATAATTTCAAAGATAACCCAATACCACTCTTTCTTCCTGGCTTCAATATCCAGTAATATTGAAACCATACATACATAGTTTTCATTGCTAATGGTGCAGTGGTTAATTTGTAAGATTCACTTTCCATATCTTTAGATAGAAAACCAAACACTGTGAGGTGAAATGATTGTCTAATGTTCAGGGATAAAACCCAGGGTAGAAGTTATGTCATTTGATTTTCAGCCTGTATCTTTTCCTTATGGCTGGTATCAGGTAACTTCCAGGCACGTTGTCTCTTTAATTCCTGATTGCAGCATTGAGATCCTCAGCTGAGTTGGCCTCAACTGTTTTCAGCTGGGCTGCGTGCTTCATTTGTACCTTTTGCCTTACTGGTGGTAGACAACCACGTAAGATGAACAGTGTGTCGTGGTTTAACCCCAGCCGGCAACTGAGCACCACGCAGCTGGTCGCTCACTCCTCCCCATCCCACCCTGCCATGGGATGGGGAGGAAACTCAGAAAAAAGAGTAAAACTCAAGGGTTGAGATGAGCAGTCTAATAATTGAAATAAAATATAATAACAACAATAACAATTTTAATGAGAAGGGAGATAACAAAAAGAGAGAGAAATAAAACCGCAGACAAACAAGTGATGCACAATGCAATTGCTCAGCACTCGCTGACCGATGCCCAGCCAGTCCCTGAGCAGCCCTAAACCCCTCCCAGCCAAGTCCCCCCAGTTTATATACTGGGCATGACGGCTCATAGAATGGAATATTCCTTTGGCCAGTTGAGGTCAGCTGTCCTGGCCGTGCTCCCTCCCAACTTCTTGTGCACCTGCTTGCTGGCAGAGCACGGGAAACTGAAAAATCCTTAATTTAGGATAAGCGCTACTTAGCGACAACTAAAACGTCAGTGTGTTATAAACATTCTTCTCATCCTAAAGCCAAAACATAGTACTGTACCAGCTACTAGGATGAAAATTAACTGTATCCCAGCTGAAACCAGGACACCGTGCTGGGAGGAAGACGGTTTTTCTTTTATCCAGGTAAAACTGCATTTTTAATTCACGTTGAGTAGTGAGTGCTTATGAACTTAGGTTTCTTAGACATTGCCTTTAATGGGAAATGGCAAAATAGCAAACTAAAATCTTCTATGGGTAGCAGAAGAGATCAGAGTACTGTTAGGTTTTGAACAAGGTGTATTCATCGTACTGAGAGTTTGTAACAGCTATGACTAGAATCCAATTGGAGCTACTATATTCTGCAGCCAGTTAACTTAGATCAGTATGTGAGATGATAGAGCCGCCCTTGTCCTTGGTAATATGAAAAGATATGATTAATTTTTGATTAACCAATAAATAAGTTAAAGAACTTTCCATTATTTCCAAAAGGTGACTTAGGGCATAGCTAGCAGGTGAAGAGCCCTGGTGCTAATGAAGTTTGAATTCATTCCTCTGAGGCAGAAAGATTTTAAAAGCTGAGCTTTTTTCCTCACTCAGCAAAAAAACCCCTGAATGTAAATATACAAACAAGCTTAGGAAGTCAGCCTGTAGGCAGAGATAATATTTCCTTATCCACCAAATGGGAAGAGAGACATGGTGAAAGACTGTCTGGCTGCCAGTAAGTCACACTTGAAAGAAAATGTCTGAGTGTTACATTCCTCAAAGTACAGTCTGGTTCCCCATGGAAAGTATTTTGAATATGAAGAGTATTTGAGGTGCTGATTCATATATGAAACTAACTAGAACGACAAAGGTTTTTGTTGTTGGAAATACACTTCTTAAGAAGTGACAGAGAACTTGATATGGCTAATGAAAATATCTTTAATATCTCCTGCTGTGAATGAAAGTATTTTTTCCAGGAAACTTCAATTCATCTTACTTGATTGAATGACTTCTTTTTTTTTTTAATCTTTTATGGGTTTATGGCTTAGGTAAGAAGTCTTTGGTATTGAAATACCAGTCCTTCATTTCAGATGAATAGGCATGGTGTTGAAGAAACATAACTTTTTTATTTTATATTTGTGTAAATTTTTAACAGGAGCCGCTGTTAGCCTTAAATTTGTAGTTTGGGATTTATGCAGCAAGTAACTCTAGCCAATAATCTAAAATCTGATGAGAGTAGTTTTAGCTTCAGTGAGAGGCTGGGGAGGACTTACTTTTAACGAAAAATTGTCCCTCATCTCTATGTCATTTTTTCCAATAGAAATTTCTAAAGTTGCAGTATGTAAGCAAAATTAGCTTCCAAAAATACCCTCGCTAGAAAGGTATAGTTGAAAACAAAAGAAAAATCATAATAGGTCACTTGTCTGCACTTTAATGACTTGAATTATATTTGGCTTACTTGGTTTCCAATACTAACCTGTTGTACAATGGGATAATATGAAGAAAAAAATGCCTTTCAGACTATACTTTTTGTAATAATTATTATCTCTGCGTGTCTTCAGGTCTGCTGGCAAAAATCCAAAGGTTCAATGAGAGTCAAAATGCCTTAGGAATAAAAGGAACATGTCTTGGGTGTCATTAGGTTTGAGAATATTTTTTTGACTCCGGAAAAAACCATGTCTAAAATATATGTGTGTACATATATATACACACACATATACACAGATTTGTACTAAATAGATGCTTGATTATTCTTGAATGTTGCAATGAGATTCAGACAGAAGTATCTTCAAGATATCAAGAACTAGTTAGCACTCTTGACAACAGGCAAATGTTTGAGCAGTTTTTTCCTCTTAAGCTTACCTTTATATTTTTTAAGCTACCATCACTAATTAAAAAAAAAAAAAAAAAACCAAAACAGAAAAGAGAAAAAAGGAGTGAAGAAGCAATTATATTTTCCTCAAGATGCAAGTAGAAAAAGCAAACATATATTATGAAGCAGAGACCATCTTTTTGTCTTATGAGCTGGCTATGCTATATTGAAATAGGTTGCGTTTTTTGCCATGTTTCAATCCTGTCTTTATGTTCATGCTTGTAATAAAGTTTAATAAACCTTACTTAAAGACATAATACTAAACATTGTACATATAAATATACTCTATATACAAAAATAACAGTTCAGTAAAGTGTAATAGGTCGAGAAAGCCGCTCTTCAGACTTTGAGGCCCTTTCCGCATCCTGAGTTACTTCCACCCCCCTGGTCAGTATGCTTCGTGACAGTCTTCTCTGTTTGTCTTTTCAGGATACTAAAGCAGAGTGCAGTTCCTGTGTAGAAACTGAGGACAGAAAAGTAAGTGGCTTGTTTTAATGTAGTTTGTCAGGCAACTCTAGTAAGTGGGTTTTTTTTGTTTGGTTGATTTTTATTTTTTTAATTAAACCATATCAAATTATTTTGTGGTGGTTTATGCGTGTATGTTTTATAAAGTTTACTAACAATAACTTTCCTAATGTATTGTAACTTCAATGGGGATGAAATAGTCTTACGCTATTGAACATATTTCTGTTAGAAATTTGAATAACTCCTTGTTTGGAAGGGAATTGTAATCTTCATTTCATTAAACTATGAACAATTTAAAAGGCAATTGCACTTCCTGTTCTTAATTTCCGTCATTAACAAAATTACCGTGTTACATCTTTCATGGTAATTTTGGTGTACCATGTTAAATATTTGTGAAATAGCAAGATAAGGACTGCTTTTTCTTGCTTTTATAAAGTATCTTTGATACTGATTTTTTTCCTTCTAAATAGTTGATGTTTAAAAAGAGTTTATCTTATTTTATTTCCAGTTTTATTTTCTGTGAACAAGTATAAAATATGTTTTCAGTTGTGTTCTTCACCTTGTTAGTTTTTTTATTTTTAAACTGTACGTTATGGCATGTATGTTTGAATATACGTGAATAAACTTACATTTTTAGAAGGAATTCTGAAATTGAAGTACTATCAATTTCTACTCTAAAATGAGCAATGCAGAAAGCTGCCTTCTAGCAGTAACAACATCATATTCTCAATTTGTTTTGAAACAGTAGGTCTTTATGCTTAATTAAGCATTAGTTTAACTGTACTATAATGTGTGATACCAACGCTCTATTATTCAACTTCCCTAAAGTTTTTTTGTTGTTGTTTTTTAACTTCTTTTGGCTACTGCATCTTCCTCTGAGGATTCAGTAGCTCCTCCTTTTTTAAAAAATAGCTGTCAAGTTCTTTTGCTATAAAAATGAGGTTTCATTAAACAGCATTGTACCAAAAGCACTTTAGTTGTTCAGGATAGCTCAGATGTCCTACAAGTCCAATATAAAGTGCTGTTGAAGTTAGTGCAGAAAGCACAAATTATTTGCTTTGTTGAGATATGTGATAAAGAATCTTCAGAATTTCAGTGATTTTTCAACATTTTCAGGAAAGAAGTGAAGGAATTATTTTGAGCTGTACAGAAACATATTAAGAATTCAATTGAGATACTAAACTGTGAATATAACTAGCAGAGAAAGTATGCTGTATCTTAGATACCAAGCAGCTGTTACTACTCTTCGATTGTGAAGTCCTCAGTACTAAGACAGGTTGATTTTCTTGCATTTAAATTAAGTCAACACTGAATGTTTTACTCTGATGTGTATAATAGAACTAGCTTATTGTAGGACAATTACGAGGACAGCAAGCTAATACAGCAGAATTTTTTTGAAGTTTAGAAACTCTATCAGCTTTATCACAAGGCTCAAAAATACTGTAATGGTATGTTTAACAATGCTTTATGTTAGTAAAGGACTACAAAATTTACATCAATAGGAACAGTAACTTTGCCGTATTTTTTGAGAGTTGAAACACAGCTATTTTCCTATGCATTAAATTTAAGGAAATATCTTTGATATTTACACTCCTAATGCTTTTTCAGTTCTCTGGGAGGTTTAGGGGGGTGGTTGTTGTTGTTTTTAAAAGCATTTTAACAAACCAAAGCATTCTTGCTTTGCTGCTTTTTTTCTATTACTGACTTTAACCCTATTCTCCTATGTTAATATCTTCTACTTTAGTGCTTTGTAAAATTTCCAAATTCTCCTGCTTTCTATTTTAGCTTCCTTTTTTTAGGCTGCATTAAGTTGGAACTAGTGACAAGTTATGCCTCCTCGTTTCTTGTGCAGTTCCTTCCATTTTTTTCTCAAGCATTTTGAAGGTGCGTAGTGAGCTGAATCAAAATTAACCTGGTTAACGTGTTCATGGTACAAACTAACCAAGAAACAAAGGCTTCACATAGAAGTATATTCAATTTAAAAATTTTAAAATTGTTAGAAATAAATATCAATCCTGTTTTAAAGTATTTTCTCACTGAAGGGAGCGAGCTGGGTTTTTTTAACTATGTTTCACTGAAATTTTAAAATTTGGAGCTAGAATCCAGTTCTGGATTACTAAATCAGTGTGGTGTATCTCTATGTGTCAAGTAGTAACCAAGTTCGTGAAAGTGTTGAGCACCTGACATGTAATTCTCTAAATCATCTGGTACTTATTATGTGAAACTCAGGCCATTTAGGCTTCAGGTTCTGAGCAGTAGCTTTTATGAAACTGTTGTTTTATAGTGTGCTAAAATGCAGTTTGGGACCTTATTTCTAAACACCAGGATCTGACTTTTTTGGTGTGGGTAGCAGCTACTAAAACTGCACAACCAAAAAGTTCTTTTTATTGCTTGAATAATGGGAAAAGTTGTCAAGAGCCTGATAAGCTTTGGACTGCAGTCCTGTTAATGTATGTGTTGTATTTCCTTTTCCTTGTATTACAACTTTCCTTCTGTCTCGCAGAGGTACCAGACTGTTGCCAGTAAACTGTTTTTTTGAGTTTTTTTCTTCATTGGTGAGATGATTTCTACCTCAGTATAAATTACAGCAGCTGTATATCTGATACTTTTTGTTGGCCTCAGTGATTGCTCTGAGTTTGAGTAGTTTCCCAAGGAGCTATCTTTCTTCAGTGACTGAGGCTATCAAGACTCACCCAGCTGTCTGATTCCAGAAAGGGGCACCTCATCCAATGCAGAACATGTCAGCTGACTTTTTCTGAGACAAGCCAGGCCCTAGGACTGAGCAAGTGAAGTGAAGTGAAATGAAAGAGCATGAGATTCCCATGTCACCCTATGCTTTATTACTTCACTGGCCTGTAGTGCTCACTTCCCTCTCCCTTCTTGATCTTAGAAGCAGTGGCATGAAGGTGAGGTGACAGTCACAGGGTCTCCAAACTTCCTGCGAGACCTGGGGAGTCTCTCTCTCTCTGTCTCTTTCTTTATGTATCATTAAGGTTGAAGAGCTGGAGATCTGGAGGTTATCAACATTGCAGTGCCGACTGCTATGAATATCTCATCCTTTTGGCTGTAACTACTCATGCATACAGACATGTCTTCAGGTTTACAGACTCTTCTGTGATCTTGCCTCACTAATTGCTGAAGTAATAACAACAGATGTGAAGCTTGTTGAGTTTTGGGCTATGATTTGTTTTTTGACTTACTAAAAGCACAATTTTTGCCCAACAACAATGACAATATGTTCAGTGCTTTAGCTTTCAAATGCAGAAACTGGAATTAACATAAAGAATTGTCTAGCAACCCCCTACATTTATCTTCTTCATTTTGTTAATTTGTTGAAGCATTTTGAAAGAACAGAAATGTAATAAATACCTATTGTTGTTACATGGTATGTTTCATCTTTTCTCTGTGTTTGGTCCCAAAACTGAAGCTTCGGCCAAGCTTAAGTGGCAGATTTACTTTACAGTCCAGGGACATAGATTACCAATGGCCTATTAAGTGATCATCAAATAAAGATACATCAATCTTGGTTAATAATAATGCATTGTTTGATGTTTATTGAAAGCATAAATTAGGAACTTAATGTAATTCATAGAACCTGCAACTCTGTAAATAAATATTTTTATTTCGTCTAGGTTGAAATCAAGACAAACTGCTGCAATTAGGACATGCATCATTAGTATCTAATAATTTGCACTTCCATAATGAAATATACCGCTAATGAGCTATATCATTAGCAATTAATGGAAAATTTTCCCAGTTAAAAAAAAAATATAAAACTGCAAGGTGCCTTTTCTTGCAGTCTTTTTTTCCTGAATTTCTTAATCTCTAGCTGCTGAAGTAGAAATTTATGTAACCATGGCTAAAGCATTGCCTGAAGGCAAACTCAAATTTAATATCTGTAATTATTTTGAAAACTATTATTCTATAAGTGACAAAATAGCATTTAATTATCTTAACCACTTTATCACTATGATCTATCTCTCCATTGTTATTTCAACTGACCTTTTTACGTAAGATTCTACTTATATTTTCTGCAATGATAAAAGCCCTCAGGTTTGAGAGTAACAGGTGACAAGTAATCAACAGTCAGCTGTAACTGGCCTGTATTATTATGTACTACTAAATTGCATTTACCATTGCCAGCAGTGGACCCATACGTGTATGTACCATTCATTTCCTACCTGATCGATATTCATTTCTGTGTTTGTCACATCCAACCTTTTTTGTTTTGATCTCATACCTTCATTCTGAACATCACAATATTTGATGTTTAATGAATCATGTGATCGTGAAAATGTCTCAGCTTTGCTTTTCAAGGAAACGTGGAAACATGAGCCCTAAATTTTCACAGAAATAACCTGTTAAAAACATAAAAAATGTGATTTTTGTAAAAATACATTGATTTCTGAAGCTAGTTGTGTGATGTTTGGGGATTTGAGTCATAATTTCAAAGCCTGTGATGGTTTTCAGCATGAGGTTTTGCTTTTGCAAGGGTGATGACAGTTGTGGGGTTTTTTTCTTCTACCCATGTTTTCCAACATAACTGTGTGTGTTGGGGGCAAACTAAATGGTTGTGGTTGAAGGGAATTAGTAAGGGTATTGGCTGTTCTGCCAAGAGGGAGACGATGTGGATTCCTTTACTTACAACCTTTGCTTCCATTTGGTATATCCAAATGCTAAAGACTTCTAATGTGTAAAGCCTTTTTGTTGTTGTTGTTGATCTCTCATCTCCCATTACCCGAAAAACTTGCCCCTAATACATCTTCCTCATCTTTTCTTTAATCTCAGTTCACATATTTATATGGTCTGAACAATTATCTCCCCCCCCCCCCCCCCCCCCCCCCCCATGTTTATATGGTGCTTGCATAGAACAGGAAACTTCAAAAATAACAAAAAAAAAAAGGAACTGGAAATAAGATTTCTCCCTGTCCTGCTCTGTCACTGAGGTATGAACAGAGCACAAAGGGAATACTTTATTCTGCAGTTGCATTTGTCGTATCATCAAATTAATTCATGGCAACACTGTGAAACCAAAACTCTGATATGAAGTTATGTTTCCCCTTATTCCCCCACCTCCATTTTGTTATATTTCCATCTGAAATGGAAAATGGAGACACTGAGAACTGAATGGAAAGTTAACTTACAATGACCTTTCTGTGCTGGATATCTTTGTTTCAGTTGGTTTTTACTACTAGGAATGTTGTATTCTGCAGCTTTGGCTTCTTCATTTTTGTTTTATTTCAGCTCACTCTTTTTAGTAATAGACTCACTTTTGCTGTAATGTGCAATGACATTCTCCTCAGTATTCCTTGCAGGCAACATAATGCTGACCGTTAACTAGCAGCTAAGTGTTATTAGCTTGGTGGCTCAAGGTCACTCAGGATATCTTGCTTCATTTTCTGTTCTTGAGAAGGAAAGTAGCTTATGGAAAGAACACTTTTGAGAAGCATCTTGACTTTAAAATTTACCTCTTTTGAGCTCAGAGTGCAGAGGCTTTATGAGAGCAATAGACTTTATGGGTATGCATTAGACCAATAACATGATAGGTCAGTAAGTTAGAAAATTTCCCTGTAGTGACATAATGTTTCATAACTCCCTATTACCTTCCGTGGGATACGGTATAGGCAGTAATGCCTTTCCTTTTCTATGCCTGCTGTAGAAAATATTTTACTTTTTTTTTTTTTTTAGTACCTTCTGTCAGAGGATCTCAAAGTACTTTACAAACATTAAAAATACCTATGAGGAAATTACTTACATTTATATTGCTCAAGTTACATATGTGGAAATAGAAGCGTGAAGGGGAGACATAATCAAGGTTACAAAGTGAGTCTGAGACAAAATGAGGAGGAAAAGAAACAGCAGTACAAATATATTTTACTTTGCTTATTCTATGGTTTCTTGCAATTTTTCTTTTTCTTTTTTTTTTTTTTTTTTAATTTATAATGATCATGTGAAAATGTTTTCCATGGAAGTTTAAGGGAAGAAAAACTGTCTTATTAGTAGGCAGAAAATTTATGCAATTTCATTAACATTCTTATTCAGGTTACTATGGGAGAGAATTAATAAGGGTATCAAATAGTGAAGAGCTGATAAGAAGCATCATGGAGGGACTGACTCAACTACTGGCATCTAAGATGTGGATATATTTATATATTGTTTCCTTTCATCGTAATCCCTTTTTCTGCTGTCTAGGAGCTTTCTATCAGTGAATATGAGTATGTGTCATTTTTATTCCCTTGTGAAGGCATCATATAATCTGAACAGTTTTGTAGAGTTTTGAGATGCATTTTTCCTCACATTCAAAGAAATTAATTTTTTGATGAGGGAAGATCACTGACTCCAATGGATTGGTAAGGAAGTCTCTAAATTGTGTTTGGATAGATTCAGAGGAATCTAAGGAAGTTTTGAACATTAATGAGCCTTCTGGTGTCTACTAGACTGAACAAATTATTCCTATTTCATCTGCCTCTTTAACTGTTGTACAAATAGTAAGGAGTATTACTGAACCACCATATGACAGGACCACATAGAGTATAAAGGATTGGCCATAGAATTCAGAAACAAGGGGGAGTAACCCAGAAGCGAGAATAATGAGCTGTTCCAAGAATAGTATCTACCTGTCACAGTACGCCAGAGTTTTCCACTGACATCTCAGCTCATGTAAGTCAGATTTACATGATGCTTCTTGAGTCTTCCTCAGTACAGAGCTGGAAGATTTCAAAACTTCCACAAAAGGGTAAAATTATCTGGGGGGGGAGGGAGGGGGCGTGTTGGTTGGTTGGTTGTTACCAGAAAAGTTACTTGAAATCCATGGCTGACTCCTCCACAATGATTTTAATTAAAGATCTGTTGCACTCCAGGTATCCTAAAACTCAGAAAGTTGACTCAAACCCACAGTCTAAGTTGTCTGGGTATCATTTATTGTTATTCATATTACTTTTAGTGATATTTTTTCAATCAAAGGATTTTTCTTTTCCTTTGTCTTAGTTTATGTTCTTTTCAAGTAAAAGCACTACTTACCGAAAAATAAATAGCTGCAACTTGCCCTAGAACTTAACACACAGCATTAGTCAGCCTAATAAATATTGGTGATTCTAATGTGAGGAAATACTCAGAAATCCAGTCCATTTCCTGGCATGTAGCTTGATACAGTGCAAAGTCAGGTTGGAAAGTTTCATAGTATTTGAATGATCATAATGTCAGTCCTATTACTGCTCTCTTGTTCTTTCTGTCACTGACATGCAATTATGGAATTTCACAACTGAAGTGATGACAATTGCTCGCCTGTGTGTGTATGTGTGTCTATCTTTCCCCTTAATCCAACTCTGTCTAAGAATCTGTAATTTGATAAAGTGGAATTGAAATGACAGGCATGACAGAAGTGCCAAAACAATAATTTGACCTCCCACTGAAGTGTCAACGTGTTCGGCTGCATGACTTTTACACATGCTGAATACACATAAGGGACACAGATAGTGTATTTGTTATGCTAGAATACCTGTTAAGACAGATTGCTAGAGAAAGGTATTACTACTTTGTGTCTTTTTACCAGCTCCATCTTTAATTGCTACATTTTATATCCCTGTGCTCTATGTATAAACACGATTCCTATTGCACATAAATTACCTGTATTTTATTAGGAGAAGATTTTTTTCAAATCTCCATTTTGAAGATATTTAGGTAAATCTTGAAATTATAATTCTGTGGCGATGTAGCAAATTAGTTCTTGAAGAGACTATTTATTCTTTACTTTTAAGGACAACTTTTTCATATTAAACCTCTTGGGGAAAGGTGTCAAAGAATGAAGAAAGAACCATATAAAAGGTACACCATTTCTTTTTCCAAAGTCCTTTAATACTGATGAAATACCTAGTTCCCATTCATACAGAATATGAATGTAATAATCTCTGTTACAGATTAGCCAGTGTTGTAAACAAATTTTATTGAGGACATCAGTCAGGAAACTGGCAAATTCTAGTTACAGCCTATGCAACATACAGAATATAAAAAATGTATTTTCTGTGGTAGCTATATACTGATAATTCCAGTTTCATTTGAGAAAAACCTTCTGGAATAAGTGACGAGCCAATGAGCAGTTTGAGTAGTTGATACCTTTGAAATGTCAGCTTTTCACTGAGGTAGACTGGAGTTTAAGAAATCCTCAAAATGTTTTTGTTTGAAATCTGAATCCAGTCTAAATGCAATTTGGAAGTTTCTAAAAAAGATCCATGGGCACTATGAGCTATATTATTCTCTATATACAGTATCACAGTTCTCTGTTACTATTACATGTTACAAAGGAAAAAAACAAAAACCCTCTTTTTTGAAAAATACTGCTAATTTTTATCCTTTCCTGTGACTAGTAGTCATGCCTTTCAGCTGATGCTTTTCCTAGTCTTTTTATTTAACACTTTGGCGTAAAACGTACCTTTATCTACTATCACATTCAGCACTGATGTTTGCTGTATGTGAATTTAAAAACTGGAAAGCAATCGCAATTCTTTTTGAACTTCCTCTGCTTTGAAATAAATTGCATTTGGTATATGACAACTTCCTGCTAGTAACTCCTAAAAAGCTCACTGAGCTAGAAATAGCATTCTGAAATATCTAATACTTCTATATAAATTAATAAAAAAAAATATTTTCACTGAAGTAAATGTATGCACAAGTTACTTTGGAATATATTCATGTGTACTGTACCTGCATTGCATATGATGAATTATATTCACCTGGGGACAAGGAAGGGGACAGAAGAAAGAAACTTTTTGGCTTTAATATTCAGCTAAATGTAAAATTAAAATATTCAGATTCAGGGAATAAAAAATATCAAGTGGAGAGGGAGAACTTAAGTCTGATTTGATGCTAATTATCTATCAAAATCAACAGAAAAATAATTCATGAGAGACTAAAGCCTTGTTGAACTTTTGACTACATCCGGCCATTAAGTTTTCAACAGGTATAAAAACACAGAGGGGGATTGGCTTTTGAAGTTATACAAAAAAGGGGGAAAACCTACAGATCTAATAATATTAGCATGCTGTGAATGGGAATATGTCTTGGAGCTTCTCTGTATTTATGAATGAATAAAACTTTGCAGCAATGGGGCAGTGCAACTTTTTCTACTATGTAGTGAAATGTTTCTTTTTAAAAGGCATCTGTTTTCTGGTAGTATAAGCATTTTGTAACCCGTACTTACTGCATCAGTAAGGTATAGCTGACCTTAGCAGTTTATGTTACCTCCATAACTTTCAGTTATTAATCTGACCTACCAGATTCTTTGCAACATGCCAGATACCAAGGTCAAATTATGCAAGTCCAAATGGCATGGATTTAAATATATTAACTATATCTCTCTGTAGTTTTATATTGTATACATATGCCAAAGTGTTTAATGGTCATTGCTCCCTTAGAGAAAAGTCACTGTCAGGTTGACATTTCCTTCCCTATCTTTTTGCTCACTTTTTAATAAGGATGTGGGAGACTTCCTAAAGAAGGATGGAGTTAACAATACGTACAGGCAAATCACCTTCTTGCCAGGTACTTCTGTGTTTACTGTCGGTTATGCTTGCTAACCCCAACAGCTGGAGGGCCTGAGTAACAAGAAAAAGCCCTGGGTTTCTGTTCAGCGCCTGCTTCACTTTGTCTCCCGCAGTTCCTCAGAGTGCCCATAATAAAACCGCCAGGGCTTTGGCAGCACTTTCAGACTGTGACCCTTCATGATGGTTCCTGCTGTAAGCCTGGGGAAGCCTCTTCAGTTTTTGAGGGTTTTTTTTTGGACCTGGTCTAAAGAACACCAGAGGGGGAGGGAAGTCGTACGTTGACGTGAACAATATTATCTTTCTGTGTTAGGCAAAGCGGTCTCAAGTCAGGGACTTTTCTTTCATTTAACTCACCGCCAACCGCCACAAACCTTCAATCACTGAGGAAAAGAATAATACACAAACTGGGAGCTGGGTCCCTCCCGATTCCTCTGGCGAGGCGAGGGGCAGCACGGGTGGCTGGGGCGGCCTGCGTGAGGGTGCCGTGCGCTTTGATGCCGTGACGACGCTGTGGAGCAGGGCAGTCCCGGCTGAGCCCGCAGTGGGGTCTTGCAGCTGCCGGCTGCAGGGCCTACAGAGCCGGCCGGAACCGGTTCTGACCGGCCGCAGCAGGTGCTGACCACCGCCCACACAGGCCGTCGCTGTGCCCCCTCAGCAAACCAGGCTTCTCCCGCCCCGCGCGCTCCCTTCCAGTGGAGGGGGCTGTGGTGTGTGAAGGTCCCAGGAAAGCAAACAAAAATAATTCGATAAACAGCACTTCAAATTTTAGAGGGCACGCACCGAAGTCATCGCAATTACAGAAAGCCTGCAGGTTGTAGTCGGAGGCTACAGGTAGGTCATTTGTTGTTACAGATGAGGTTGAATTGCACACCCAGACGGGTAACGGCAGAAGAAGCTGGGGTCCCTACTAACGAAGGGTGGCAAAGCACTATGCTTTTAATGGTTTGGCTTTTTACTTCTTTGTTTTGTTTTGTGTAATGCCTTTTTATGCTTTTGCCACTTGGTAAGAAGTCAAAGGCACATTAACCAAAGGCATAGCTGGACCTGTATTTAAAATAAGAAATACATATATTTCGTACAAATTAACTAGAAATTATGTGCTAAACAACAGTTTTAAAAGTCTGTATTTCAGCAGCAGCTAGCAGAGGCTAAAGACAACTTAGACTATTTCTTTCTAGCTTGTACGTATGCTTGTATGACTGCGCATTTAGAGATGTACAACATCTTGTGCTGTCATCTTGTCACGGAAGAAGTGAGAGGTTTTGCCTTGCTACGTGATAAAGTTGCTATAACGTGAACTTATATTCAGCTTTTTGCTAGGAGCTAGGGCTATTTTTATAGAAAAATGCTTCCCACCATAGAAGTTGAGCAGAGCTGTGCCTGCAACCCGTAGCCAGTTTGATTTCTTTTTAACTCTTGTGTTGAATTTTCCTTATGGAAGAACGTTTGGAATTTCAAGAGTGCGGAAATTAAAATTATAGACTTTAGTGAATGATTAAAAACCCTTTTCACTTCATCTGGTTGAGTGGAGCCAAATGTTCCTAGTCACTGCTTATTTTAGTAACCTGGAACTTTTTTTTTTTTTTCCTTGACATATAAAAATATAATCTCTCTGTCTCATAGGATTTTAGTAGTCTTTGATATAATTGTTTAACATTTTAACTGGATAAACTTTTAAAAAATTTTAAAGCTAAGGTCAGTTTTGGGAGAAGGCAAAGGGGAAGGGAAAAAGGTGTGTAGAATCCCTCTTACCTCTGATTTTACATACTTAAATAATTAACCTGAGTTTGAAAGTGCTGGGCATTCAACTTAAATCTTTGTTACAAGCTGTCATTATTGCCTTCACTTATTCTTGCTCAAAAGCTGCTTTCTGTGTTTGGAGAAAAGTATAATCAGCTCATTAAGGTGGGTGAAATCTAGCCATGATGACAATAAATGGAGTAGGTCAATGTTTGCTGGGATATGGAGCAGAAATACACAGCAGAGTAACTCCTAAGAGAACTTTATATAATGAGGCCACTGTGGGAAGCCACTTAGAGTGTTCTGCGCTCATAGAGAATCAGAGAATTTATCCAGCCGATAAGAGTATTTATTCTTGCATAAAGCTCCCAGATGGTAGTATTTAGAAAATATATACTTTTCTTACTTCTGTTATGCATCAGGCTTGTTGATGTGCTTTTTATTAGACAAGCAATCTTCCAGATGTTGTTTCATTAAACTGAGGTACAGAGAGATTTTCCATTAATTTTCTATTTCCAAGTTCTAGGCAATGCATTTTGATTTTCTTTCTTTAAAATTGCAGGACAGCATTTCATATATTAAGTGATACGCAGATTGCACATTAGCTGATTAATCTTACCAGAACAGCAGTAACAGAACACTTGCTAACTTGTCTTTTTCAGTTCTTCAAAAGGTAAACCAAACAAATATACAAGTTGTAATTTATAAATATATACAACTTCTGTGGTTAATTCAAAGTTTTAGAAAATGACAAACCTTCCTAAAAGAGAAAAGACAGGGATTGAGGAGCCATAAAATAAATAAAGTATTTTGCCTTAACTCAGTGTGTCTAGATAGTAAATCTGGGATGTATTGTGTGAACAACATTGAACTCGGAAAGTTTATTTTTCATACAGAAACCTCAATTCTTGGAAGTACGTGCACTTTAGAAGGAAGTGTATGTCTAAAAGTATTAAAACCTTTTTTTTTCTAGCTGAAAACATGTCCATCTGTGCTTAGCCATATAAATGTTCTGTTCCTACATTTTACTTTTCTTTGCAGTAAGAAAAAAACCTACTATTGACTTCAAAGGTGTTTGAAATAGGTGCTCCATTTTCATTAATTATCCTTAAGGAGCCTTATTGGTGAGGTGGAAGTCTAGAAGTTATGTATTTCTCCAGGAAAAAAATTAGAAGTGTAAGTTCTTTTATAATTTCTTCTGAGTCCTTGTAGTAGAACTCGTGTTAAAATAAACACACAAACATTGCTATATAGGAGGTGGCAGTTGCTTTCTATTTATTTAATCAGTATACCTGAGAGACTGATTTCAGGCTGCTCTTCTATGGTGTTAAGGTTGCATAGTCCAGTTTACTCTTCACTGAAACTAATGTGTATGAAACTTGGAAATTATATTTGAAATTTTTTGTGAAGAACTTGATGCAGGCCAGTGCTTTACTGTTCTAAATCATAAAATGGAGAGAGATAACTAATATTGCTTCTGTATCAAAGACTGTATCTCTGTGGAAGGATAAATTTTAATATTGAAAATTGAAATCCTTTTAGGAATTGAACTGCGTATTATATTTTTGCATTTATTTTCCGTATACCCAGTAGCAAAAAGTTTCTTACGGAAATATTTAGAAATGTTAGGTATTAATCATTCACTCTAATATTTAAGTACCTTTTTCTTGTTATTCCATGTCATCAACATGATTATGGACAAGAAAAGAGGTGGTATATTGATTCTACGTGCATATGGGCTAATAGACAGTATGCCTACAGCACTATCTGAATCTTTCAGATAGTCTGTCTTGAATTTTACGCAATGAATGTTCTGCTCCAGAGAATGTAGCTCTGTGAGTCCTCCGTTCTATTAACCTCCACAGTTGGTATCCAGGTATCGTAGAGGATTTGGCTTGCTGTGGGGCTTCTTTTCAGGAATTGAGACTGTCTGAAAGCAGTGATCCAAAACAAAGTATTGCTTATGCTTAACAACATAACCACAGAAAAGGAGAAGGGAAAGAATGTAAAACCAAAGGACATACTATGTTGTGGTGGCTTGACTGAGGCCAGCAGCTAAGTATCCCCACAGCCACTTGCTCACTCCCACCGGCCCAATGGGAGATTGGAGAGAGGATAGGAAAAGCAAAAGCAAAAAACCTCATGGGTCAAGATAAAGGCAGTTTATTAAGTGAAGAGGAAAAACACCCAAACCAACCCATAAGCGATGCAGAGGAAGTCACTCACCACCTGCTACAAGCAGACTGATGCCCAGCAAGTCTCAGAAATGGCCACCTTTGAAGACACAACCCCCTCATTGACACCACCCCCTGCCTTCTTCCACTACCCTAGGTTTATTGCTGAGCATGATGTTACATGGTATGGAATGTTCCTCTGGCCAATTTGGATCAGCTGTGCCAGCTGTGTTCTCTCCCCATCTCTCATCTGCAACTAACCTGCTCACTGGGGGTTGTCAGCATGAGAAAAAGAGAAGGCTTTGATGCTGTGCAAGCACTGTTTGTTTAGCATAACCAAAATATCATTGTGTTATCGAGACTATTTTAAGGAAAATCTAATAGGAAGGCTCAGGTTGCTAAAACTGTTTACAAAAACAAATCGCAACAGCAGAACAGGATGCCCATGGCTGATGAGAAAGCTATGCTTTCACCTACTTCTAAGCCAGCAATCTTTGGTTCATACATCTATCATTTATTTATTTATTTATAGTTGAAAGGAGTCCATAACTTTTTGAGTTATCTCCCTTCACTGGCAGTGATTCAGCACTTCCTTGGGAAGCAGAGGATGAGTTTACAGGCTATTAATGAATAGGGAAAGCCTTATAACATTTGTATTTGAGTTTAGACTTCTACTATCATCTAGGCATAAATTGATCAGATGGCTTTCTAGGAGTACACGCATGGCAAGACTATCAGTGGCAGATTGTTTTCAGCATATTTGAAGGGGACAGACTGAATCAAACCATTGTTTTGTTTGCCAAATTAATATCTGGGATGTAATCCAACCTGATTAACAGGATGGCTATGATTGGATCATGAAAGGGTAAGCAGACATTTGGAAGGCCTTTTTTATACCTGCTGGCTCTATTACTTTCCCAGTAGCTTGAACACATGCAAGAATATGCTTCTGTCCAGTAATCCAATTCATTTCTCATTGATTCCAGTTTGTCTTTTTATGTTGTATTGGATCTCTTGCCAGGTAAATCTTTTCTCTATAGCAATAGATTGCTTTTTACAGCTGCCTGGATGACTGGTACAGGGTAGTTTGATCAAACTTCCTAATTCAGTTATTTCAGAACTGATTTGCTCAACAGTGATGCAGAATGTCTCTTCCTCTAATAAAGACTGTTATTATAAGAACACTTATGGTTAAAGATATATCCATATTTGGAAATTTGAATATGTATGCATGTTTGTTGTCTTTGAAACATTGTTGATGATCCTTATGTAAGGAGTAAAGTAAGGGTTAATGGATTTTTTTTCCCATTTTTCTGAGTTATGTTTTATTGTCTTTCAGTTTGATGGGTAATACAGAGACTTGATGTTTTATATATAAACCATGTGCTTTCCAGATTTGATTTATGTAATCATAGCAGTTTTGCACAGTTCAGCTGAAAATTTCTTCTTGTTGACCAAGGTCAGAAAAATTGAGGGATTTTGCCATTTATCTTAGTTGCTTGATTAGCAAAATAGGACACCGGGGCAGTGTTAAAAGAACTAGTGTACAGGGATGTCTCACTATGGCATACTTGCTGTATAACAACTTTAAAAAAAATCAGGGGTTATTTCTGAAAAATACAGTATAAGTATTGAAAGAAGTATGCTGATGTTTGAAGTCTAAAAGTAAAATATTATTAATTTTTTTTCATTTTCCCCTCCATGTCAGCAGACTAATATACAAAAGAAAGTTAGTTTACCTTTAATTCTGGATAATGGTAATATGCATGCTATGCAAGTGGCAAACTTTTCGTTTTGAATTAAAAGCAATGCCATTAAAAAAATAAATAAAAATCTGATCTCTGTTACTGTCTTTCACTTTCAAGACTTGATAAAGGTTGAAGACCAAGGAACAGAGCAGGTTTTTTTACATGTGGATTGTCTGAAATCCAGTAGGGAACATCTATTTCAGCAAATTTGTTTGATGTGTTCATTTCATACAGCTTTGCTTCACTGTGGTCTTTTCCTGAACAGATAAATGGTTTAGTGAATGACATAAGACAAAATTTGCAGGAGGAGGTAAAATCTTATTCCACTAACTGACATCATGTTACACCAACTTATTAGATAGTTTATTTTCCTGGAAGACATTCTTTGTGCCTTAGATCATCACAGTTACAACACTGTTATTGCTACCTCCTGAAAATTTTTGCCTTTGCAACCAAAGTTTTATGTAATTTTATCATATTGCTGGCTTGTATTTTCTTTGTCCTATTTTCCTCAAATGAATGTATTATTTTATTTCTGTTAAACAGATTCCAGTATTGCTTTCGTTCATAGTAATACCCTGAATCAAGCTATGCATTTTAACTTTGAGATGGCAGGTGTGGTAGGTGAAGACTAGTCAACAACATGTTTTCTGGCTTTGCCACTGGCTCTTTTGATCTTGGCAAGTCAATATCCTCATCATTCTTTTCCATAGCAGTAAAACACATTTCTAGATAGCTTAAGAGAGTTGGGTTTGTTTTCTGGTTTGATTCCTTTTTGCTGCTAATGCTTAATCAGTTTATTGGGAGGAAATGTATCATGACAGTATTCAATTAGTTCTGAAAAGTAGTAAAATAGAAGAATTTTGCCCTTCTATATTTGTTATATTCTATAAAATGCTTTAAAGAACTGTGTTACACTGTTTATTAAAATGTAACACATTTTCAATCTTCATTATACGGTCTAAGTAAAAAGTAAAAAAGCTAAGTTTAAAACATTTAGAATCAGTATTACAGCAAATCTGTGAGAATATTAAAAAATCAATAGCATGCATAAAAGAAACACTCCATCTATTCATTATAGCTTTATTAATATCAAAGTCAAAATCTCCTTAAAACTGTTTCTCTGATTAAGGAACAATTTCAACTACATGAAGCTGTATTTCATTGTTTTCAGTTACGTGAAGCAGGAAGCCTTCCTTTTTCTTTGAAAAGTGTAAGTAATTATCTGCCTATAAGAATACTCAAGTTTTGGGTAAAGTAATCATAGAATGTTTTAATTTTTTGAAGGGATTCAAATAGGTTCAGATGCTCTGTATAGTGTTTCTTCTCTTAGTGTGATAAATAATTAACTTCAGCATTAGTAGAGACATATTAATAACACAAGAGAATGAGATTGCAAATCTTGTGTCTCAGGGTTCTTTTTCTTCCGCTTAATGAGTCTGATTGCAAATAAATCTTCCTTCCCGAAATTAATTGTTATCCAGAGGAATAATATGCTTGATAAACTCAAGGTATCCTTCCAAGGGAAAGTGTTTCACGAAAGAAACTTTGGTGAATCAAATGGCATCTATGAAGTGCAGTGTGTGTGGTCAGGGCTTAATTTTTAAAAAGCTCATCAGTTCATGTTTAACTGTGCTCATGATAATTTAAGATTCGGAACTGTCATGCAAAAACACTGTCTCAGAGAATGGTCTTAGTGAAAATTAGTTATAATTTGCAATTGTAAGGGCTATGAACTGTGTGGCCACAGGATTTATTAGTAATGTCATGGGTCCTGTGCAGATACCTGTATGGAATTGTTTGGACTTTCCTTTTGGTCCTGTACACAAATATCAACATGGAATGGAACTCAGGAAACAGAGGTCAAAAACTTCTTTATCATATTTTTTATGTATTTGTGTTCTAACTTACTGTTCACTGAATTCAGCAGGAACTTCATTTTTTGTTCAGTTTATTCATGTCCTTGAGCACTGACTCTCAGATCAGAGGCAGAGGCTGGCATGCTTAAGTGAAGGCCTTAAATGGAACATATATACAAAATCAAAGAACTTGTTTATAAAATTCTCTAATGTCAGTTCTGTTGCTATGGAAGATTAATATATTCTAGATCAGTGATTCTCCTTGGAAGTTTGTCTGGGATTCCAAAGTTTTGAGTGAGTACCTGAAAGTACCTTGGAAGAGCCTGCAGAAATGCCTCCAAGTGCCTTTCAGTTTGTTTTTTTTTTTAAACCCCCTCCAAACAACTGCAACAACAACAAAACCACCCAAAACTTCTTGTATCTTACCTATTTCAATTTTGCTTCCCAATTTACTCATTATTCCAACTTAAATATGCTGAGGGTCATGATTAAGTAAGCTGTCTCAAAGCACTGAATGTAATGGTATGCACTGGTTCCTTTTAAAGGCATTAAAATAACTTTCTAAGTTTTAAACCATGTGTGTGTCTGAAGCATTACTTTAGAGTGACTGTTTTCCCGTGAAGTATGTTAAACCATCTTGTCTTCTACCAGCCATACTACAGTCTTGGCATTTAATACATTCTTGCCTGATCATAGAATCTTAGAATGGTTTGGGTTGGAAGGGACCTTAAATACCATCTAGTTCCACCCCCCTGCCATGGGCAGGGACACCTTCCTCTAGACCAGGTTGCTCAAAGCCCCATCCAACCTGGCCTTGAACACTGCCAGGTATGGGGCAGCCACAACCTCTCTGGGCAACCTGTGCCAGTGCCTCACCACCCTCACAGTAAAGAATTTCTTCCTTACATCTAATCTAAATCTTCCCCCTTTCAGTTTAAAACCAGTAACCCTCATCCTATCACTGCATGCCCTTGTAAAAAGTCCCTCTCCAGCTTTCCTGTAGGCCCCCTTTAAGCACTGGCAGGCTGCTGTAAGGTGTCCCTGGAGCCTTCTCTTCTCCAGGCTGAACAACCCCAACTCTCTCAGCCTGTCTTCACAGGAGAGGTGCTCCAGCCCTCTGATCATCTTCGTGGCCCTCCTCTGGACCCGCTCCAACAGGTCCGTGTCCTTCTTGTGCTGGGGGCCCCAGAGCTGAATGCAGTACCGCAGGTGGGGTCTCACCAGAGCGGAGTAGAGGGGGAGAATCGCCTCCCTCGACCTGCTGGTCGTGCTGCTTCTGGTGCAGCCCAGGACACAGTTGGCTTTCTGGGCTGCGAGCGCACATTGCTGGGTCATGCTGAGCTTCTTCTCTACCAACACCTCCAAGTCCTTCTCCTCAGGGCTGCTCTCAATCCACTCATCACTCAGCCTGTATTTGTGCTTGATGTTTTAGTCTACAATTTTGATGTGTTAATTTCCCTATATATTTTGTTATAAAGGATTAAGCTATTTCATGTAAGCACAGATAACGTGTTTTAGAAATTTGTCTGCAACTCATTCTAGGGAGACACTGAAATGTGCAAATTTGGTTTTTCTTCTTTTCTGTTTGCTTGTAGTTACAGAGCTCTCATTAACAATTATCTTATATATAAAACATGGTACCTATTTTTATTCTTTTGCTACAGCTAGTGTACCTTATTGAATCTGCCTTTACAATGTATTACCCTTCCTCTGGGATGCCTGAACTACAGCTCTATCTGTCTTCTCGTTTCATTGAATGCATAATGTGTCAATGTCCACTGTATCTAGTTTTGATCTGAGTACAAATTAGCACATGCTTGTGTTTTCCACATGCATTTATCTTAATGCGTGCTGTTTTCTTTAAAAGAGCTGTACCCCATCACAAATTTCCTATGCTGTGCAGATTAACTGCACACACTCTAGGTGCTGGATTTCTGGCCATTTTTTGTTTGCAGTGATAAGCAAATCTTTCAAGGGACATTGAAATTTGTTCTTCAAATCAGCCTGGCTAAACGTATTTACAGTCACTGGCATTTTCAAATGAATTTAAATGGAATATAGCTCAATGATTGAAATTCCTGTGAAGAGCCTGCAAAGCCTTTGTAATACTTGACATTCCCTCAGTCCTTGCCATGGCCATTAAGGTAATTAAGACCAACTGGGTGCAGTTCCTCTATTTACATTACTGCCTTGGGATCAGCTGTGATTCCACTGAGACTGCATCTTGCCACATAATGTAAAAAGCATCCAGTCACACCTTGGGTAAAGAAGGTATAGAGGCCTGTGTTGGCTCACTTGTGATACTTCCAGTCTCAGCTGAACTAGATGCAAATATTAGGTTTTGCTACTAGGTTTGAAGACCATTGGGTTCCAAAACTTTTAGTATGTGTTCCTAAAGTCAACTCCTTGTAGAAAAATGTCATCATTTTTAGAAGTTCTGCTCTCTTTTTTAGAATGTTAAGAAATACAAAGTCTGTCAGAGAACATCCATATTTATTTTGGTGGTGCTGTAAGTTGAAGTCCATTTAGAAACTTGGCTTATTTGCTTTCTGCATTTAAACCAAACAATACTGTACTGTAATCTGATATGTTGCAGTCTAGCACAGGAGATTCTAAGAATTGAGTCAGATTAGAACCTAGACCGAGTTATTCTGCATGATAATGAATTTGTTATTATCTTTCAAAATATTCCTTGTAGTTGCTCTTTCATGTCAAACTCTTGCCTGTCTCATAATTAATTTAAAAAGCTCTGAAACTTCATACTCATTTTAAAAGAAGTTATTCTTGTAAAAGTTACAAACTGTTATTACCTTGCTTTTTACTTTCCTGTGTATTTAAAATATACCAAAGTTTATTATAAGTTTTCTCAGGGCCACGTACATCATGTATTTTTTTTTTATCCTATAGGTCTGAATTTTAGGGCCAGACTGATGATCCAAACGGTGGCTAGTCCTTAATTAGCAAAAATGTCTCTTTGTGATCTTTATTTGAGCATGGTCTAAAGCATCACTCAAGTTGTTTTTGGTAAACCTAAAAGTTGGTAAGTTGTAGTTCTGGAAACTAGAGAAAGATGCTGTAATAATAATTTTAAGAAACAAAATGGTCCTTTTTTTTGTCATAGTGAAGCACAGAGTCGATTTATTATATGTATGTAGTTTAAATGTTACAAGATAGGTACTTTAAAATATATTGGGGTTTTTAGTCAATTAATGAACTATCACTTTTTACATTTTCCTTTTAAGGTCCCTTTCCTATATAAATGCTACAGATCTCCTCAGTATCTTCTTTTAATACAAAAGTGCATACTATTAAGGCTTGTTCTTTTTTAAATTTGAGTGTTTAATTTAACCAGTTGTTTTGGCATACCATGATGATATAGCTTACTTAACCAGAAGATGGCAGTGTAGGCTAAAAAAATGTGTTCTGTTAGTAAAACCTTTTTCCTTTATAAATGGAATATTATTTTTTTGTTATTCTTCCCCCCCAACAACTTAATTTCATAATAACTTCTGAATTATTTTAAGGCTTGCTCATCCTCGACAGAAGCAATGGTTAGCATTCTCTATTATTGTACTGTCACTACAGCTTGTCTCTATGTTTATCTTGCTTGTCTTGTTTTGGATCTGATACAACTCCAAAATATTTTTTCCTCCTGACTCTGTGTATTATTTTTTAATTTGCTGAACTCTCAATTCACTAAATCTATTTTTGTAAGCATTTTGCATAACAAAACTCTGAACTTTTAAAAAATGGCTTCACTGTACTACATTAAAATATTTAGAACTGTATAAAATCCATGTATGTCACAGCAGCTGCTTTTTTTCTCTGCATCACACAAGAATCAAGCAATGAAGGGATGAAATGAATTTAAGGCATTAGCAAATGCAGTTTGCTTTTCAGACTGGCACCTGGAAACTTTCCGAAATGCTATTTTTGTATGCTTCAGCCTAAAATGAGAGCACTTTTAGTGTCCAAGTGACTTGAATGTGACAGAAGCCTCAGTGGGTTTTTTTCCACTCTTTCACTTCTCTCCTCCTTTTCTCCCCAAACTCTTGATGTCATTTAGGCATTATTTGTATTAGATTATTTTATTGGAGGGAGAGGATTAGGGCAGGAATTATGTATCTTGATAAGGATTTCCTTTTTATTTATTTATTTCTGTTTAGAATGAGCAAAGAGAAGATGTGGTAGCCAATTCACAAAGTGAACATGTGAGTGATATAATATAAAACTAGCTTGAAAGATTCAGTGATAGGTGAATTGTTGTAGGATGACACTTTTGAAAATAGAGTTTATTTATTTTTGTAACAGTCATGATTGAAACTCTTCAGAAAAGCAATTCTATTAATTTGTTCAAAAGACAAGTGAATACATTACTAAGCTTAAAAAGTACACCACAAACCCTGCCATTTCTAAAGCATTTTACTTTGCTGAGATTTGCTTTACTCTGTAAGATGATTGTTGTGCTTAAGCTCATTTATCTGAGCAGTTTTATTACTAATAATACTGGTTTTATTTATTCATTTAATTTCACATATTGATGCGTGTGTGATTGCCAGATAACTTGGGCTTGCACAACAAGGTTGCTGTTACAATATTTTTCACAGAAACATTTACAAATGTGTCTGTAAGGGGTAGGCTAATATGATGGTTGACATTTATGTAAGGGAGGGTGAAATTAGTAGTGGATTCTTTTACGATAAAACTCCAATGTAAAACTCCTGGGGACGAACCAGAGGCTCACAACTATTAACTTGCCTTTTCTAGCCAGTCGATTAAAGTCTGACTTCTGTGGCCTGCAGGGCACTTTGCAGGACCTGGCTACTTAGTCAGGCATTTATTTGCAGGCATATTGCGTAGTTGAAAGAGATTTTTTGACTGGCAAGCTTAATAGCAGGTGGGGAGGGGAGCTTAACTGCCCTTGGTATTTGTAGGGAAAACTTTTTTTGTAGGCATTACACTAAAGCAGTTGTGTAAGTAGTAAATCAGAATGCCATTGATAATGAACTGCTGATATGATAATGTATATTGTCTCACAGTGCATTTGATCCCTTACGTTAGATAGTACTAGAAAATGTAAAATGGAGCACAAGAAATAGTTCTAAATTTAAGTTAAGTTGCCATTACTTACATTAAACTTTTTATCAGAATTTCCAAGTGTGGTGTTTACATTATATACAGGCAGCTGTTTCTAATTTATGGAAGGGGAAACTCTAGTTGATAGACACATTAATGATGTCCAACTTGATTCTGTACACAACTGAAGAATAAGTTCTTACAGAAATTTTAAGTCCTGAATTTACTTGTTTTGGCTAATGCTGAGTTACTTGTCTATGTGTACGTTTAAAGGTAGCTAGACTAGCTATAATGATTGCCCGTCTAGAGATCTGATTAACACAAATGGATCTGTGGCTCTGTTCTATGAAATCTATAAGTTTGTGCAACAAAGCATGATATTTGCAACTTCTATAACTAAGTTTGCCTTGGTTGTGGTTTTTGGTTGGTTGGTTGTTTTTTTTAAATACTGGCTTTTCTTCCTCTTGTCAACTTTATTTTTTCAGCAGATAATGTAACGTCTTTGGTAACAGTCTTGTTTATTCACAGTTTCTACCTGTTGCCTTTATCTCATGAGCCTGATTTTTGCCTTTGTGCTTAATGATAATAATCTGTTGAAAAAGTTAGACTAAATTTAGTATGTGTCATCCCTTTTGTAACAGTGCTCTTTGAAGACATAAACTATACATTTATGGTATTTTCTAGTTGTTCAATAAACTGTTTAAGGTCTAATGAAGTTGGAATCAACTGCGAATGTCATTTTAATATGGATTTAGTGCATAAGAAATTTTGCTGTCTGGATGTTGTATTTTGAATATGTCTCAGAACTGAGTCCATACAGCTAGGAGTCAAAGTGTGTGCTGTGCAGTTATGATTTATAATTTTTTAATTAAATTACTCTTAATGCATTTCTATTAGTATAGCAAGTACTTGAGAATCCCAGTGGTATTAAATATCTATCTGTCATGAAACAGGGAAATGAAAAAAACCCAAAAAACAACAAACCCAACAACAACGAACAACAACAACCCAAACAAGCTGACAGAGATTCAGTGGTATATCAGGGACTTTATCTTGTAGAGAAAAAAATGAAACTGTAACTTACTATGGCTTATCTTCTAACTTAATATTTCATGTTAAGCACTAGTCTGTGAAAAGAGACCATATATCCTAAAATATCTGACCACTCTCTTTTTTTATAATTAAATCTTCAATTCCTTTTGAAAATGCTAAAATTATTGTACAATGCAAGAGCTGGATATTGCCTCAAGGGAACAAATTACCTGGTTATTGAATTAGATGGAGAACTTGGCTGTATGAGGAAGAATTGCTGCTCTGTTCTACTTAGGAAAAATTGTTGCATTCTACTACTGGCTTCCAAAGCTTGGTTCCATAGAGAAGTCTTTCTGTTATTCTTCATTAAGTCTCTAATTCTGATTGCCTATACACAGGCTACACTGAAATTATCAATTTTAGATGTTACAATACTACCACAATCTTACTTGATACTTTAATTTCTTTTGAAATGGTCATTCAGCTAATCTTGCCTGATTTTGCTGTGAGCGGGTGGTTGTTCTTTTGGTTAGGGGTGAGCCTGTGATGATGAGTGTCAGTAACAGAACATTCGTAACAACTTGGCTTTGTGTCTGATTTTTACAAAGCTGTGTGGCAATACAACAATACATTTCTTTTGTTGTATTACATGAGAGATTAATTTTAATCGTAAACTTCTCTGTATAATTCATGAGCATGTGTGGCTACCTTGGCTGAATTGTACACACAGATTCTTGAAGTCCCTTAAACACCAGAAGCGTTTCAAGTTTCTTGAAATTAGGTTTCTGCTGACAGCTAATTATATTTCAAAGAACAGTACATTTAGCAGAAAATGTGATTTGAGCAAAGGGTACTAAGTACTCAGCTCTGAAAAGATATTCCATTACAATACTAAATGCAGACTGTTGCCCTAAAGACACAGACAAAGACTACAGTCACTACAGTTATTTTTATCCCAATTTCCATCATGTAAATCTGTTAAAAAGCAGTAACTTTCATGATAGCTTCATTTGGTCAAGAAGCTTATGCAATAGAACTTTGTGTATTTAGCAATGTAGCTAATAGTTTCCTTTGAAAGGAAGTCTCAGAAATAATCTCTTCTACGTAATTGGCCTTTTCAGAGGTAATGTTATGAGAAAAAAAAAAAATCAGCAGAAAATTATGCTTGATACTGTATGTTTAAGGCATAGATGGTACTACCTGTCAATAAAGGAAGTAATGCATTTGTACAAAGATTTTGAGAATTTTTATTTTCAGAGAAGTCTATAAAGCCAAAATTTCAGGCTAATAGTTACTTGTATTTTTGTTTGTGGATTTTCCTGTATGACTTGTCATGTTCTCTTTACTATATAAATTTTCAAAGTAAAGTTTATTATTGTAAAGCCTCAGGACAGGTAGAACTGCATATTAGGTCACAGAACAATTTTGATTATTCTAGAAACAGCCAGTCATATAGTGACATAAAATTGGTTATTTTGAACTGTCTTAATGTTTCAGGCACATACAAATCTATTTTAGAATAATCTATGTGATTATTGTTTTTACTTGCAGAAGACAGTATTATGATGTTGTTGATGTGAGATGTGTGAAATTCTCTAGCTTGGCCACTTCTCTGTATTCAAACAAAACCTGTAATTGCTCACTAGTTTAAGTTTACTGTTTTCTTTTTGCGATAATAATGTGAGGCACCTTTCATCCTTAAAAGTTTGCTAAATATATTGGTGAGATTTTATTTTTCAGTAAATAACAAGCCAGTAATGCTGTTCTTCGAACATGGCTTCATCTGAGAGATGGGAGGGGCAGGAAATCAATTCTTCTTATCTTCACCAATTTCTTTTAGGAGATAAGAATCTCTGAGTTGACATAGATTTATTATACAGATTATGTGAGTTGTCTTCATCAGAATCCCATAATAGTAAAACAGTCTTACTAAAATGGTTAATATACCAGCCTTTCAAGATATTCATAGCTTTTCTGACAAAACAGGTTTTAATTTGTCTCTCTTCCCCCCCCCCCCCCCCCCCCCCCCCCCCCCCCTTCATTTTTGGGGGGTTTTGGTATTAGAAGTTTTTGAAAATCAGATCCACTAAATTCAGACTTGAAAATGCAAAAAGAAATCAGTGCTTACATTTAATTAGATGTTCCAGATTATTTTTAGTAAGAACATGAAAAAGCTACTGATATTCTGTGGTCCTATAATTTCAAAATTCCCTACAGCTGTTCTTTAAAGATTTTGTTTTTACTTAGACTTATATGTGTATTTATGGAAATGTGTAGCTGCCTTAAAAATTCTCCCTAATTCTTAAATATGCAGTTGTCTGGATTATTTCTTTAATAGCCTTCTTCTTGAAATTTCTTGTTGTCTCAGTCTTAAGCCTTCCATACTTAATAGTTGGCAAATGGTAACAAAACAATCTCCATTTCTATATATTGGTGGTTAAAAACTTGAAAATACAACGCAAGCAGTAATAAAAGCATAAAATGCAAAATGAGGTAAAAAAGAAAGTCCCCTATGGTTTCAGTTTTTATGTTTTGGAGAGTTATTGACTTAGTATTAAATGTGAACATTAATTTGCCAAACCATCACACAGAGAGAAAAATGGAGGACTCTTGGTCCTTCCCTTTTACACACTGACTTGATTTAAACGGTCATCCGGTTTACTATAGTGCCCCTCCTGCTAACATACGTTTTGGCAATAGGGAGCTCTATGGTCGTCCTTATTAGACACTTATCCTGGCTTTCACAGATAATCGGTTGGTTGGCTAGAAAGTGAAATACTAAGTGCAAGAAGGCTGTTATGTAGTGACCAGCAGTTATGAAAACGTAATACTTCTGATTTCCTTGGGAATAAATTATCTTGTTTTGTCATCTGTTCTGATCCCTGACAGGGATTTCAGGTTAGGCTTTCTTCAGTGCCTGCTGTTGAACAGTGTTGCTATTTGTATATTTAGTTCCTTCCTTGATAGATTTCAAGTGTTTCGTAAAGATGTGGATCAAATGTTTTCAGGAAAGGGTTGCCCGGATGCGCATAGAAGGAGCTTAGATCTAGGCTGTGATAGTATCGATAAGGAGCACTTTTAACAGTGTACTAGAACTTTTTTGGCCATCTTTAAGATGCTATGGTTTACCCTGATGCTGGAAATAATTTCTATGGCAACTGTAACAATGTACTGGTTTATTTTACACATTAAAGGTACCAATGATTTTTAAGAAAACTTTTTTTTTTAAGTTGTTGTGAAATGGAATCTCATTTTTAGTATGAGTGGTGTCCTGAGGGAAAAGTCAAACACCTTCAGTGTTCTATAGAATATAGTGGACTTTTTTAGGAAGAATACTTTTTAAAAAATGTTTTCCCAAGCACATTATTCCAGACATATAATGCTGACTTAACTTCAAGTGGAAGCAGGAAAAAAATGGACTAATGATGAGCCTCTCCCTTGAGTTTTATTCAAGGCACCCAATGACTCTTTTAGTGTTCTGATCTCAGAATTTCCTCTAACAGTCTATAAAGTCCTATGGAAAACTATCTGGTCTACGGAATGCTTTTTCATGATATTTTTTAATCTGAAATAAGCCAGACCCATGGTAATTCTGTGTGATAGGGAAGCTGTTGATAATTGAAGGCAGTTGAACCTTCATACAGATAATAGAATCTTTTGGGAATACTAAGAAAATCCTTTCCTCTCAATTTGCCTTACTGTAACATAGACAGTTAAGAAATCAGTTCCGGTATTGGGCATGATCATTACAGAGTCATGCTTTTGGTTTCAGTCATAGTTGCAAAAATACTAGAGCAGTGTGATGAAGAATATTCCTTTGGCCTTGGCAATTGGACAACCATATGTACATTCCAATAATTCTCTTTTAAGGTGCTCATGTACTCATGTACAACTACACTTGTCTTAAATCATGGGGGTGTTATGGATGCCTCATTATGTTCTTTTTCCTATTTGGGAATATGCAGCTGCTTAGTGTGGAAAGGTACTTTATCAACTCACTGTTTGATTAGTGTAGATTATTCATATGTACTAACCCTGAACATCACAAGGTACTATTCATCTGTTGCAGATGCAGAGGAAGAAATGTGAGGGGCATTTTCAAGGAGCTTTGAGCTTGTAAATCTTGCTAGTATTTTGCTTTTATGTGAAACATTCTTAGGACTGGCTTTCAGTTTTTGTATGACTGCATTATAGGCAGGGTTCTCCTTTTGTCATGCTATTGGTGCTGTGACGATAGGTAGCAGAGGGCTGGATGTCACCAAGTAAACTATTCTCAACTCTGAAATACTTTCATGTTATAAAAAAAGAAAAGAGAAGACAAAAGCTCAGAACTGCTGAGCTTCAATATTCTCTACAAAATTACCTATTTTGGTTTAGGGAATGTGATCGTTATAGGAGCTGGTTGAGGAAAAGAAATGTATTTATGATCAGTATGCAGGGGGTTTTTATGGTAAATTTCATTCCTGTGCATTGAAGCAAAGACTGAATTTTATATATATATATATATTTTAAAAAGCCTTTAAAAATAAAGTTGAATTAATGTTTTGCTCTAAAGTTTTCCTATATGTGAGTTTTGACTCTGTTTGCTAAATTGATGAGACATGCATAGTTCCAGATAAGGCATGCAAAAATACTCTTTAAGTGCACCAAGTTGATACGTTATAACTGTAATTTTACCAGCTAATTCAATTTAGAAAGCATCAGGTTGGGGAAAATAAAAAACTTCATAAGCCTTAAAAATTTTTTGCTTAATAGGAAAATACTGATTCATTTTGAGGAACAAATGAAAAATATCTACACACATATTGTAAACAGTTTTCATATCGCACTGTCAACTGATGTTAATGTACATGTGTAGCAATACATATATTTACACTGACAAAGTTTTTAGCCCTCAAGATGCTGGAAATAAACACCAAGACTGACGTATGAGGGGATAAGAGTGTTTTCATTTTTTGTGTGTCTGTTAATAAAACATAAAATATGGGGAATGTTGTTTTCTAATGCCTCCCTATATAAACTACAAAGTCTAAAAATGCATTTAGTTCTTTGCTGATTATAATACTGTACTAAATCAAAAAAGACTGCATAAAAAAACTTTCATAAAGCCAGCTCAGTCTTTTTAAATGATGGTCTGGCAAACGAGAGATCCTTTATTCTTTCCCCCCCTTGTTTTTCCTTGAGGTAATGAAAAATGAAAAATGTTGTGTAAATGTCAAAAACATCGTAAAGAATAAATCCTAGGGGTTGGTTAATGAAACCTTTCTGCCTGGTGGCAAGCAGCAGGCCCTCGTCACTACAACAATTGGCACCAGGATGCTTTGAGCAGTAATATCTCAAGAACTGTGTACCACATTCCATCACTGATTCCTAATTTACTTAAAGTCTCCCAGGCACCTGGCTTAAACTGAAACAAAAAGCAATGAAGCTGCTATAGCATCTTCCCCACCAGTTCCACCATATTTTTAGCTGTTTGTACCATGGAGATTTACAGTCTACTGTCCCTATATTAAAAAAATGCCCCATCAGATGGCATGAGTTGTGAATACTTTCTGTTCTCTACCACAGTTTAATCATTAATTGAGTTATATACAACATATATGTGTTATATGTCACATATTAAAGTGAGATTTCTGTTTGCTTTAATTATTGCAGATATGCAAATCTGTTCTGTCATGGTTGCAGTGGTATGGAGCTTGCTTTAGTGATATAAGAATAACAAGAAACTGAAGTGAAAATTGAAAAATAAAGTGTGGAAGATCCCAAAACAGGACAGTTAATAGCTCATGAAAATTACTGTTTTCTGTTGTAAAATTGAAAGTACTTATGTTGGCAAGTATGTCCCCACTGATGAAATGAAAATTTCTCCTGGAAATCTTGAGTAGTTTGCTTGTTTTACAAGGCAGATAATGAATTCAGGCCTTCTAACCAATGAACAAATGAAGAAATTATCACTCTTTATAACACTGGCTTTCTAATAAATACACTTGCCATGTAGACTTTCTGCAGTATTTACACAAACCAGTGCTGGTCAAGAGAGGATAGAGATCCTATGCTATTTTCAGTTTTGTAGTCTGAGCACCTGTCAGGAATATCTCATCTACCTGTTGCCAGTCTGAGCCTCTCTGAAAAGGACCTAGATGTTTGCCTTGACCTGTTTGTGCAGACAGAGTTACAATGTCTGTTTCGCTCTAAGAAAGAGCCCCCCAGGAAACTGATAAGGAAAAGGGAAGTTGTGTCTCAGTAATCTTGTTATCAAGTGGCTCATTGACATATGTTCTCAATGTGCAGGAGTTCATGAGAGAAATTTCATCACCTCCAGTTGAGTATACAGATATGGGGGGGGCGGGATACATATATTTAAAGAATTGAATTACATGATTTATTAGGAAGGAAAAAGGATATTTGTGGATTTATTTATTAATTTTGTGCCAGATAAGTGAAGGGAGAAGTGGAAATTGCTATCCACAACTCTGTCTACAAACAGATTTAGGTTTTCGGCCACTCTGGCTTGGCCAGTCGCTACAAGGAAGAAGTATCTGGGCATCTGTTCCTCAGAACTTAAGATGTGATAGCAGTTGAAAGACTTCTGAATGATTTAACAGTGTTCTTTGTTTATTGAAGATTTCTTGGACTATCCTATAGTATATTGCTTGGAGTGTATATACAGGTTTTAGGAGGAAATTGGGCAGTTTGTAGTTAGCTTTCAGGAAGAGTTTTAACAAAGTTAAAGAACAGGCATTGTTTTCAAAGCAAAAGATACTGGGTTTCTAAATCTCTTACGTTGCTGGCATCTCCATATAGAGGATTGTCTTGGTTTCCTCATGCGCTGTTCACTGACCTCTTCCCTTTGCCTATGGAGAGTTTATTCATGGCAAGAGTGTTTTGTTGAGGATTCTTGATACTTTCAGCAAAGAAGCTTAGCCAAACAGTTGCATTCCTCTTTTTTGTGATTTCAAAGGAAAAAAAAAAAAAGGATATCATACTTCACTCTAAAGCTAGAAAGCTACACTTTATTCCTTCCTTCTAACAGACAGTAATCTCTCTTTATTGCAGTGTTTAGGTTTTTCAAAGATTTTTTCCAATCCCAAATATCCAGTATGTTATTTTTGTTCCTCAATTTATACAGAACTCTTACCTCTATACTGCTGACAAACCTGAGAATTTCATTAAATACTAAACTGGCTCGTGATGTTCTCTTATTTTCTTAGATGACCTACTATCCATTCCTTCTTTTAGCTGGTTGATACAATCAAAGTCCCTGGAGCAAGGTCATCAAATAATATAATTCTTTCTTAATTTTTCAGTACTCTTTTAGCAAAGGACGGTCTCTTTTGATCCCACATTAAAAAACACAGTTTATGGGTGCGTGATTACTATATGCTAGGTGGTTCTAATGTCCACACCTATTCAAATCTGTTGTCATTATCCAAATAGAAGCAGAATTAATCATACATGTTTATGAAAAACTATTTGAACCTCCTTATTTCCTCTGCAGCTTTCTGTACATAGCATACCGTATCTGGACAATCACCTGAATGATCAACATTTATTTCTTTTAAATCTCGTCAGACCAAATTTTCTGTGTCTTATATATGTTCTATCATTGGTGAAGGAAGCTGTTAGATGGAGACTTTCTATCTGGCAAGAGGCTTTCTTCCTGTTGCTAGATGAGAACAGTAGTTTCATAGTCAAATTTATGTTCTCAAACCTAAGTGTATCAGTGGTGAGAAGGTAACATGCTTCTTGTTTGTCTATAGGTAAAGGAAAACAAGTCCTGCCATATGCAGCAGCATAAGATATGAGTGATAATTGTTGGAAATAACCTAGAATATCTTCAGTCTTTGCTATTTTCTTGCCTTAATTTCATCAGATGACTGTAATCACTGCTAACTATACCCTAGCTGGCTATTCTCATTATTGGCATACCTCTCTTTTAAATAATAGGTAGGTTTTGACTTTGTTTTTAAATATCTTTGTTTCTGGGCTTATTGTAATGTCTGTTTAAAAAAACAACCCTAAACTACTAAATTCCCGTCAAGCTTCCTTTAGCCTCTTAGCATTAGGGTGGAAATGGGAAAGTGGATTCCCATTTCTGGTACATTGATAGGCAAGATTTTTATACTTCCTGAATCCTACCTACTTATTCTTCTCTTAATGCTGATAACACATCAGTTCAGTTAATGTGTAAATGCTAGCAGTAACATTTAGGTATGCGTAAATGCTTCAGAAAACTTTGAGGAAGACTTTAGTACAAATACATATCTGCAGTACATTAAGTTATATCTCAAGGTAAACCTGAGTTGTGATAGTTGCATCTACAGTTCAGAGAAGGAAAGCAATTGATTCTCGACAAAGATAAGACAGGTTTCTACTTTGAAAATGAGGGACAAAAAGTGCTAATTAATTGTTCCACTTTCATTTATTATATTTGAAATTTGGCCTGGATGATGGGACAGAGTGCACCCTCAGAAAGTTTGCAGATGATACAAAATTGGGAGAAGTGTTCAAGACACGAGAAGGTTGTGCTGCCTTTCAGAAGAACCTTGATGGGCTGGAGAAGTGGGTAGACAGGAATCACATGAGGTTCAACAAAGGGAAGTGGAAAGTCCTGCACTTGGAGATGAATAACTCTGTGCACCAGTATAGGCTGGGGGCAGACTAGCTGGAAAGCAGCTTGGCAGAAAAGGACATGGGAATCTTGCGTAGAGAACGGGTTGAACAGGAGTCAGCAATGTGCCCTTGAGGCAAGGAAGGCCTGCAGCACCCAGGGCTGTATTAGGAGGAGCATCACCAGCAGGTAGAGGTGTTTATCCCTCTGCATTCAGCACTAGTGAGGCTACATCTAGACTGCTGTGTCCAGTTCTGGGCTCCACCAGTGCAAGAGAGATACGAACATACTGGAGTAAGCCTAGCAAAGGGCCACAGGGATGATTAAGGGGCTGGAGCATCAGAGATACAAGGAGAGACTGAGAGACAGATCAGGTTGCCTGCAGAGCTTCTGGAGTCTCCATCCTTGGAGGTACTAAAAACCTGACTTGACAAAGTTTTTTTTTTTACACTGATCCTCTTTTTTTTTTTTTTTTTTTTACACTGATTTTCTCTCAGCATCTGTATGGATTTGGAGGTGATGTATAAATTAGCGTAGACAGTACATTAGTGATAGACAATTTTTGCGTAGGTGACTTAATGAATAGCCCATTCACTAGAAAGAGAAGCAGGTGAAGTATCAATACAAGAAAGTGACAGAAGGGCACACAAATGCATCCATTATGCTAGTTCGGTCTTCATCCCCTGTTTTGTGAAACTCAGTATGAAGTTAACACCTCTGTAAAGGTTAAATATAATTTTAGTTCTCCACCTTACTTTACATTGTAATAAATTATATATACATGTTTACCTTACATACTGTAACTGAGTTCTCTTATAAATGTAAATCACTTGATTCTGATTGTAGTTGACCTTGCTTAGATCCTCACTTTAATGGCAAAAATTGGAGTTTTAACCAGCAAACACTTTTTCTTTCAGGGGTGGTGTGTTATAAAGGAATTAACTCTTGGTGATATCGTGGCTGTACTTGTTTTCTGTTAGCCTATTTTCAGTCAGCTTTCCTCTTTCTTTTGTTGTCAGTAACCAAATCAGAAACAATGGTGTGGTGAATCAATTGCTTATTGTTTTGCCAGGTTCTCCCTCTAAAGGTGCCTGTAGTGTTTCTAACCTTGTGAGATTTCTTTGTGAATAACTTACTAGATGTATGTGCCATTTATTATATTCTGGCATGTTAATATCAATTATGCATGCAATTTTAAGATCATAGGGTTATGTAAAACCATAAGTAATATTTCAGCTGCTTCATAGACAATTTGGAGCTTAGCAATGGTCTTTATATTGGCATCTTTTATGTGGATGGAAGGGTGGTGGTGGTTTTTGTTGAAGTGGCAAAAAGCCAGACTGGCTGGAGAACAAAATATGATAAATGGAAATTCAAAGAACACATTTTTAAATAAGTCAATTTAGTAATTACAAGTTGGTGTACCAGTAGATTTTTCACAGCAGGGAGGACAGCAGGGAAAGCAGAGAGTGCTAATTTTATTTTAATTAAGCTTTTCTGTTAATCAGGATCAGAGGATTCTGCCACTAAGTGGGAAAGGAGGAGCAGTGCGATGTTATGGGCTTGCTCCATGCTTGACTCTGTCAAGTGGTATCCATTTTACTGTGGTTATAGTACGAAGCGTTTTCAAGTATTACTGAAGGAGCTATTCAAATTGAGAATGAGCGTACAAGTAATAGGATATAGCTCACTTGATCTCTCTTTAGTCCTGCACTTTTATAAGTTTCAACAAGCTCACAGGGCTACCACTCTTTCTTCTCATAATGAGGAAAAAACCTAGTAGATAGAAGAGTCCTGTTTAGAGGGTAAATGTAGAAAACACAGATTATTTTAAATTTTGATCATTAGAACTCTGTGCTTAAACTAAAGACATTATATGGTTTGCATCATGACATAATTAGTGCCTTCTGGGAAAACAGTCACCATGATTTGACACGAAAATCTTCAAATCTTCTGTAGCTGCTAGGTCCTCTTAAGTCATGGCTGTGGTTAGTAATTAAGCAGAGCTGTTTGCTTTGTATGAATAAAGGATTTCTTCTATATATTGACTATTTAAAAAACAAAATCCAATTTTATATAGAAAACAGGTCGTTTAGGTAACTGTGATTTAGCTGTCACACATGTATATGCATAAATGTAAGCAGAAACATTCAAACACAATAGCACCCTGGTAATGTGCCTTTTCAAAGCTGACACCACTGTCCCACTCATATAAACATATTCCTTCTGCAGAAGTACAAAATAAATCACTGGCTCTCATTTTAGTTTGGGTTTGCATTATGCCTGTGGTCTCCTGATGTATATCCCTACAGGCTCACTTAAACTGGTCCAGATTAATAGAAAAGTCTATGTTTGTTTTTTTTTTTTTTTTTATAGAACTCCTAAAGAAATATGTTCCAGGAACTAGCTGTGGGCTTACTGTTCTCTTCTAAAATTTTCTTAACTGCCTTACCAAAGAGTTCAAATGATAAGAATAGTAAACCTATTATCAGATAATTACCTGCTGCAGTCTGACTACCCATTTGCATGTTCTGATTCTAGCTTTGCATTATATAATCTTATGTCTTCTGATAATATCCCAGTTATGAAGGGACTTTGCTTTATTCATTTAACTACATTATCGAAAAGCTATTGCAAGACAAATTCTGGATCCAAATGCTAATGCCTGGTCAAAATATGCCAGGGAACAACTAGGTTTCATATCCCGAGCTGAGCCTCCAATTTGAGCACTCAAAGTAATTTTGAATTGGAGTTGACTTGTAATCAGTGAACTCAGAATGAAAAAGAAATGTCAGAACCCTATTTTGGCAGATTCTGTAACCATTGCTTGAAAAACTTGAATAAGGCAACGGTAGGGATTCTTTATTAAGTTACTCTAAAACAATACTAATTCAAAACATAAAACAAAGACTTGCCTGGAATATAGCTTTGTTAACAATTAATTGATTAATCAATTGCAATGTGACCCTATTTCAGAGGTTTCTAGGCTACCTTCTAGACTGGGTACTTAGACTTTATTCAGATAATTCTATATATATTTCTCTCCCACATTATATCTTAGGAAGTCAGGAGGGTCACTTAATCCTTTGTTTTCATGAACAATATAAGGTAGTTATGTTTTAACTTCACATGTTCATGAATTCACTTCTTGTTAGGGTAGTTTGTTCATAGGTTTTAGTTTGTGTATAAGAGCACCATTGCATCAGATAATTCTGCACAGATAATTCATTTCCATGATTTAGGATGTTCTTAATTGCTTTACTGAAGGGAGATAGAGCACCTTTTAACCAAACAGCTGAACGATTTGCTATGACAATTCTGCCACTGTGCATTCACTTAATATCCAATTAATCAAACATTCAATAAATCATTAGTATAATTACACCTGCTCAAATATTACTACCCCAGCACATTAGCTGTGCTCAGGCAGACTCTTTTACCAGCTGTGTGAATGGATTCATTTGTCTGACCCAGTTGGTTGCACGTCCTTGCTTCTTATGAGCCTTGAGAAATGATAGGGCAGAAATTTTAATTATTTATAATACCACAAATTCCTTTGATTCTCTGTTCATGCTTCTCACTTGGATGCTCCTATAGCAACTTAAAACAAACAGCAGTGGAATAGTGACTGGTTAATTTCTGAAGATTTTTAAATCATTTTTATTCCCCTACTGTGCCACTTTTCTAATTACATTATCTCCCCAGGTGCACAATAATTCCCTCATCACCATACATCTCAAGCACAGATTATTAAAATAGTATAGACTGTGTCATCTGAATGTTACCAAAAATATCCTAAAGGTACTTTACTGAAAGCCAGTAAATTGGTTCAACAAACTAACATTTTAGGATCTTGTTTTTAAAAGATTGCAGAAGTAGAAATCTACTGACACAGCTTCAAAATATCAGTGTAATTATTTTTAGCATCTAAGAGAGAAATTTGAGGCAACTCTCCAACTATTGAAGAACTTAACTTTGAAACATCTGTGGTAGTTAGGTATGTAGTGTTATTTGCTCCCTCCATACAGATGAGAAATCTGAAACCGGGTGAATTGCCTCAGGATCTACAGCAGGCTCATGGTGCAAGTGGGATTACTCAGTATTTGTATCTACTGATTCCTAGTCTCTTGTTGTAAGCTTTAAATCATACTTAACGTGTGTCTTTGTTGTTAGACTCAAAGTAAACAAACCAGGACGTGCAATCTCAGTCTCTGTAATATTTTAAATATGAAGCTCTTTATGTCAGTATAGACATTTTAAATCTTGGAGCGTAGGTTCTGTTGCTTCAAAAATAGATTTACTGGTTACAACTTGCCTGTATCTTATCTTTGAGTTAGGAACTGGAGGAGATTCGTAATACTTTAATCCCTTAATACAAATAGGTAAGATTTTTTTAAATTAACTGAAGGTGTCAAGATCCATCCAGATAGTAAAATAGGTTAGCTTTCCCCTGGCAACCCATTCCATATTCTGTTTATACTTTTTTTTTTTTTTTTCTTTTTTACAACATATGCTTCGTGTAGTACTAAGGGGAAGTTCTTTAACCTAAAGGGAAAAGGCATCAAAGGATCCATTCGGAAAAAAAAAAAAAAAAAAAAGGGAAATTAGAGAAAGATACACTAATTGGACATTATTTTAATTACTTAAACATTTGTCAAGTTTCTTTCTTAGCTGTTAAAAAAAATCTCGGTAGAGTGCATCAGCACATGGGTTCTCTAACACTTTTAATCTGTTTGAGCACCGAGTAAGAAAGAATCTTTCTCTGGATTAATACTTCTTGGCTCCCCGTGGCACAGAGTCTTACTACCATCGCTGACAAATTTCTTAGTGTGTAGAAAACAGGAAGATTTATTTATCAATTAAGCTACATTTGTTTCTGGATATTCTACCTAATGTTTTGAAGCTTTCCTAAATGTTTATTTACATTACTAATATTGGTTTAGTATATGAAGTATACAGTCTTATTGCACCTGCATAACTGTGGTTGACTACAATCCAGAAATCTTGCTATTAGATGTAGTTTGAGCATTCTCTGGGATGTGTGGGATCCTGACTGTAAGTTTTAATGTTTTGTTGATTTTTTTCTTGCATTTTTCAAGTAGTACAATACAGTAACACCACCAGATACACTTCCCTACCTTTATAACCTGAAGATTCTCTTGCTTCAGTCCTGAAAACTTTGAATCAAAAATATATTCACAAAATTTCACTTCAGCCAAACATATTTTACAGTCAATCATTACATTTAGTTTTACAATTTTCACTCTCTGAAGCTGACAAGATTCTTTGTCTAGCCATTTTATTTTAGTTGCCCTCATCCAAATCATTTTCACACCTTCAAAATGTCTTCCCAAGTCTGAAGTCATTTAGCTTTACTGAAGTTCAATATAAATAATTTATTACCTTGAAACATAACAGCCTAGGAAATTAATCATCATGAACAACAGTGCAGCTTTTAGTTGCCTGCGGAGAGGGTCATAGTCTGAACAGAATCCTCTTCACCAGTTGAAACATTGATATAAAACTCCTCTTCCCTTGTCATCACAAGGTCCTCTTCAGGAGATTTCTTTAAGATTTACCTTTGTTTCTTTTCTGGCTTATCAAGTACAAAGTAATGTGTGTGGGGGGGTTCTTAAGTTTTTCAGCAATTTAGTTAAAAAATTATTATAACATTTTCTTTCTTAAAATTGCCATTTTTTTTTGACCAGTACTGTATAACAGACCTGCTCTTCCAAAATGTGTCTTGTCCCTCTGGATCTGGAGGGGAACAATTTAATTCCTGCTTCACATTTTCAGAAATACCTTATCAGTTGTTGATGAGTGTGTTACATGCTAAAGGTGTTATCTTTACAACTGGTTTGAAACACAAAAACAACCTCCAGTACACACAAACTTTAATTACAGCCAAAAGAATTTTGGCACCCTTGCTTGGGTACCAAAGGCGTGGAAAATGAGCTTGGTGGACAGCTGCATTGCCCATGCGTTGACCTTCCTCTGGCACCTTACCATTGTCACGTGGAGCAAATCTGTAACTGGTAAGTATTGGAAATCTAGTGGTCATTATAAGGTCTGTGTGTCTCCACACTTTAAAGGCAATGCAATCTAAGGACATACAATCAGCATAAGAAAGTAAAAGATGAGGTGATTGGTCCAATGCCTCATTGTAAACCTCTGGCAGATGCTATAACTGATCTCTGGATTATCCTGAACCTTGGTCAGAAATGTATCTATTTCCAGGCATGGAAGACTCAATAAGCTAGCTTGATTTCATCATTACCTATACAAATACCTTCAAATTTCAGTTTTTAGTCTGCCTCCATTCTCTCTGATAATGTGAACTAACTTTATAGTATAAAATAAATAATATCAAAGTATAATATAGAAGGATAACAGTTAAGGATATAGTGACCACTTGAAGTTAAAACAAGCAGAATCAAAAAGAAGTGAAAATGCTCCCAAAACATGCTTAGAAAAGACAGAGGCAAGGCTAAATTAAAAAAAAAAAAAAGAAAAGAAAAAGCTTAAATTATGGAAATGCATGTTTAGGACAAAACTCATCACTTTAACTCTAAAACACCATTTAACAGTATCATCTTGATGAGGGCAAATCAGTGTCCGTCATCCCATACTGCATTTTAAATAGGAGATCATTTTTCCACTCTTCATTATGCAGAAGAATTGAATTAATGTTGTTACAATTTTCTAACAGCAGTTAGAAATATGCAGCTAGCAGTTACACAGCTAAGCCACACCACTGCATAGACAAATCCATTTAATGCTATCTGTAATGTAAGATTTATTTCAAATGAAGGGGAATTAGCTTCCAAGATTGTCAGATTTACTTTTTATGGATGGTTTCAACAGGTAGAACAAAAACACTGTGTAAGCAGGCATCTAGCTGATGGAAGAATCAAAGGAGATTTAAAGTACCTCTCTGTGCACACGTTTCTCCCCCAAATACCTTCCTCTCTAACACCCCCAGGATACCTTGTGGCAGATACCTCATACCTATAAAGACTTTCCAGAAGCATTTAGAGAAGGGGAATATTATGCTTTTTGTAAAAGGCAAAGGAAAGGTACGAACACAGAAGACTGCTGTTAGCATGGGCTGAGAAGAATTACCAGGGCTGGTATTTGTATTACAATTTCGCTCATCTCTTTATTTTGAAATCTACAACAATTTTTTAATTTGATGTCAGATTCTGTTATCAGTCAGATTTCTTTTTGTTACATTGTGATAAGTCCCCTTTTTAAGATTGTATGGTTTTCAAGCTTGTATTATTTTCAATATTCTAACTAAGTATTCTTTCCACAGCTGAAAAAGATCTGCATAACACCTTCCAAAGCACATACTTTTTGATGACAAAAAGGAGCAAAGCGGGTACCTCTGAAATCATAATTTATATTGTGTAGAGAAATGAGTAGAATTTTTTGGAGGACTATTTACACCTTCTGATATATTATCAGTAAAGAACATTCTATAAGGTACTTAGACCTCCTTATTTCATAGTAACAGTTGATTAAACTTAATAATACAGTGAGTAGCATATCAAAGCAGATAAATACCTTTTGAAGCCCGAAGCAGTTCCTGTGGTGATAACTTCAGAGGCTTATAAATGTTTTTATGTATTTTTCTCATATTAATAAAATGTTTATTATTTTTGTACTATGTTTGGATAGTCTACAATTATAGGAGTTCTAGGAACAGTCTAAATTAAAGGCCATAGTCATCAATACAGAGTGAATTATTTGGCCAGGGTTTCATTTGTGCATTGTTTTTGTGTGTCCAGATGGGTGTTTTTGTTTACCATATTTATCAGCAAGGAATCTCAAAGCATTCTAACATCTGTGTGAGGCTTGAGCACACATGTTTGATTATTTCCAAACTGCAATGAGCAGCCTAGTTTTTTTCTCTCGGAAAGAGATGATGATCTTTTTGTACTTCGTTTGTAAAGGAAGAGGTAGCTTCACTTAGTGCAGAATAGATAGGAATCTCTTGATTGCATAGCAGAGTGTGAGAAGTAACTGTTTACTCAATGATCTGATGCTGCACATTCTTATGGCTTAAAATCATCTGTCATTTCAGAGAAATTTTGAAAAAGCATAGGTATAGGTTATAAGGCAAGTGCTTCAGAACTTCATCTGCTAGCATAAAGTTAATTTGCATCCCAAAGGGCAAAACTCTGTGCAGTGATCAGTAGGTACTGCTTCTACAACTCTAGCTCTAGTCCTAAAGGACATTATGAACAAAATTTAATAGGATTTTGAGCAAGATCATGAACCATATCACTTTGTGATGCTCCAGGAAGGGCATAAAGGATCTCAAACTGAAGAAGAAAGCAGATTTCTTTTCATTGCCTATAAATCAGTGGCAATAATATCAAGGAGACTGCAGAAAATAGGCAGATTTGATGTTGACAGAAAGGATGTTTGTGCCAAATAATTTGGGAAGTTATTGAAGCATATTTCATCCTGGTAGAAATGCACCCATAACACTGACAAGGTCAGGTGCCAACTTAGCAAGGTGAAGCTGTATGCCACCTGGGTACCAGTTGTACAAACTAGTCCTGTCATGGGACTCACTTAGGTTGAACATCTGATGTTTTAAAAGGATTCTTTGCTGCATTTGATTTTCCAGTCCCTTCATCTCATTCATTTTGGCACCCATGTACATTGTTCTTCTCAACTGCTTTCTTTCATAATCATCATTTCACAAACCCTTTTCAATCCTTATTCTAATTTGTACCAACAAATCTTGATTTTTATGCAATTGTTGTCTAACAGTAGTTTGTCAATATAGTTGTATTAGCTGTTTACTTTTATTAGTATTTTCTATAGCTCTTGTAATCCATTTCCTTCCTATTTATGTTTCGGTGATGGTTTGGTTTTTTTATTATAAGTTAAATTTTGCATGGGCTATTTTTATTAGTTTTTAAAATGAAGTAATACATAGTTTCTGTTGGCAGGATCAGTTGGCATTTTTTATTTTTGAGACTAATCGGTGTTTTCTTAAAATCTTGAAAAAAAAGGTATCATAGGCAAAAGCAGAATTGGACACACACACACACACTCTCCAGCAAAAGAAAAACCAAAAAAACCAATCCAAACCAAAAAAAAAACCAAAAAAAAAAAAAAAAAACCACAAAAAAACCCAGAACTAGAGAACCCCGAAACCAAACAATCCAAACAACAACAACAACAACAAAAAACCCCAAACAAACAACACGAGCTTTAATCAATCAATCAATCCTTATGCTCTTTAGGACAGAAAGTTTTCCCTTTGGCAGTTGAGATACGAATCTCTATTCCAATGAACGTAAATGTGATGCTTTCTAAGACTTCGTGTACATTTTTTTTCTCCATTACAGCATCACATTGTATTTTTCTGCTGTTTACAAAACTATGATACCATTTTGCTATGTAACAGGTATAGTTAAGGAGAATCCTAAGGAAGTAATCTAATCAAGTTCTTAGCCTCCTGTGTTGAACTTGATGGCTTTTAAGTTCCAGCAGTCATCCATAATCATCACCCTTTCTACTGACTTTATATATGGATGGAGTGTCTGTATTAACTAGTAAAAGAACATCACCTCTGCAATTTTGTGACCAAGTTTAGAGAAAACGTAACTTTGTTTTATCAGTCCAGGAGGGGGCAGTAAATTTCTTTTTATTGTTATTGGAAGCAAGTCCTACAATCTTCACCACAAAAGGCTCAGCTCCTAAAAATAGCTTTTTTTTAATAAGAAACCAACATCTTTACTCCATGATTTCTTATCACTTTCATTGTTTTTTAACTATCCTTTCCTGACAGTCTTTTTTTAAAATAGAAAATTATCAGAACTTTCAAAATCAGTCATTTGTATCTTTGATCTTCAATATAATCAAAATAATCTGTAATGAGATAGGCATTTTGAGTATTAAAATTTCATATGTAGTTTATTCCATTCTTTTGTCAGTTTTGTTGAAAATGTTCTTTTTTCAAAGAGCACTGATGAAATGGAGCAGACTTTCCCTCTGTGCTTAATTCATCATGTTTTCTTCTCGCTTCTAACCCCGATATTCATGCACATATGTATACAGAGGAATCTAGCTGATTTTAAATACATGCTCCCAAACCATATATTTGCATTTCTCAGTGTATTACAGTGAAATTCAACTGAATAGGAGGCAAAAATCAGAGTTTGTATGAATGCACATAATTTTTTTGGACAGTTTTTATGATTCCAAGTTATTACTCTTGTTTGGCTTGGAGGTAAAATGGAAATGATTATTGGCTATGAGAAGGAGAAGAAAGAATTACAAATCTAGTGCATATGACATTCATTGTAGGAGGACAGTAAGCTTTTACAGTCAGTTGATTCTTTGGAGTTTTGTTTTTGCTGTTGGGCAAAATTATTAACATGAAATTTCAGGTACAATTAAAGTGTCCTCGTGATTCCACGTAACCTACTTGAAAGTTTTCACTGTTCATAATTGCTGTAATTCTCAAGAAGTTTGTAGTAAAAAAAAAATCCCACAAAACATAAGAGTGGTAATAATCATAGTTGGTCCAAAAGTTCATCCCAGAGGGAGTAAAAATAGTACATTTTTCCGTGATCCTGCTCAAATGGGATTTTTTTAATAAGGTCTCTTAAGGTGTTTTGTTGTTGTTGTCACTATTATTAATGTTGTTGTTATTAATATTATTTTGGGCCTACATTACTGAGAAATTAGCTAGGAGCTTTGTAAAGCCCTGGCTATGGTGTTCTGTAACACCTAAGCAATTGAAATGTTCCATTCAGTGCTATCATAGTGAATGGTTTGTGCTGGTTTTGGGAAGTTGTTTAGCATATACTGGGAACACAAAACAGTCCTTCACCTGGCACAGAAAGTGTCCCACAGAAATACTTGCTGTTTATTATTTGGTGGATGAGTCTGTTGAAATGTTTTCCAAAACAACTTTTTTTTCTCTAAAGCCTTGTAATTGCTCTATTTAAAATGTGTGCAGTTGCTGTTTCATGATCCATGGTGCACCACAAACAGTAATGGTTTATTTCTTCTCAAGGATAAACTGCTGTTGCAAAATTTGTACAGTGCTGTACACATTTCAATGCTGTTATTTATTGTTTTTACTACTACTATCATTATTATGAGCTATAATGATTATTTTATGAAAAATATCACAACTATCTTCTTAATGCCGTTTCTTGAGTTAGAGGGTGCTGATGGGAAAAAGATTATTTCATATGGCAACGTTTCTGAAATAAATTCTAGGCTAGAAATTTAGAACAGGAGTGGGCTGGAAGAATGTGGGAGAAACTTTATAATTAAGTGACTTGAATTAATAAATGCAGTATAGATTTTGAGTAAGTGCCAACTATATTGAATATAATAGCTGTGTGTAGAGCTAAACCACTCAGACCAAAATTATCAAAATCAGGTGCCTGAAGTTGCATACCTAAATGTAAGTGATTTGATTTCCAGAGTGTGAGTCAACCACGACTGGTGATGGGAGACAATGGAAATTGCTTATGCTTTGCAGCTATTAAAAATAGATTGCTTGTAGAGATTTTAACATTTCCCAACAGATTTTAGCAGTTTGGCCCAATATGTAATGGGTCTTACGTAACAGCATTCATTGTTGTAAAGTAAAACCAGAGTTTAATGCAAAAAAAAGGGTTGTCCTACGGTGTTGTTTTGCCTTTTCACAATGTGAAACTTCAGTGACAGTCATTGTCTACTGCCCCCTCCCCCGTTTTTTTTTTAAGGTTAAGGAACATACCCACAAGGTATCCCACGACATAGTTATTTAAGCTTAAGCTGTCTCAGGAGGTGCTCCAATTCAGTAGTTAAGCATATTCCTTTGAACAATCCTATTTGTATGACTAGTGAATAGCTCTTGATTACCTCTGTGCTTGTATCTTCTAATTTATTAAACGTACACCTATGCAGAAGGAGAAACTGTTTTGATGAATACAGTTTTCTCTTTTGCTGTCCACAAAGATACTGTGTGCTAAGTGTTACCAAAGTAAATGTCAAGGAACAACAACAATTTTGAGAGCCTTTACTTGATCACAGTGTTGCATACAAAGAGAAAGTTGGTCATATTTGTCAACTGTAAAGTAAGGATTGTACGTTGCTGTCTCTTGCTCAAATGACCACCAACATGATGACTAACAACCAACATGGTACTCCTCAGAGATATAACACATTTCAAGGTGGTATAAAATTTTGTTATAGCCTGAAGATCACTTGATACAAAAGCAGATTTTGCCATGTTCTGCTATACTATAGGCAGAAAATACAAGGAACATCCTCCCTGTGCTTGTTGCTACCTGGAATCCAGAGTAGGGATCTAATGGTCTGTCTATGCCACCTTGTATTTTAACTATCCTGAAATGGCAAGAAAAATGAATGAAGTTGGGTTGTACATATTATGGATTTTATAGCTTTACCATTCCTTATGCTTTTTCTTTACTCTTTAGAAATGTTGTATCCTTAAGCAGTAAGACTACTGAAGCTATTTTTAAATCACTATTGAGAATTGTTACATACCAATATTATGCATTTTTCATTAATTTAATCTTTTCAAGATTTTTCTTTTTAAATTCTTTATTCTACACTGAACCGATACTAGACCTGAAACGTTTCCTGCTACATTTTGTGTGTGGAATCGCTAGTACTGTTTTACTACCTCTGACTGGAGCTACACGATAGTACTAGAATATAAATGACATTCCTCAGAACTTGCAAAATTCAATAATCAAAGTGGGGAAATGAGCTTAAGCACAAACTCATCAAAGATGAACTTCAGTCCATTCTTCTTTTTTATAGCTTAGTGTTAAAAAGAAATAAAGATACTGCTTTCTGAAACAGTGATACATAGCAAATAGCCCGTTATTTTCAAAACAATATGCAATTATTCAATATTAAAAAAGGTAGCTTTTAGATGCTCCTGTCTTCAGAAGCTTCCTAACTATAGCTAATGTCTAATATTGATTCTGAATAATTTAAATGGCAATAAAATTGGGTTTTCATGACAGTCAATCAGAGACATTTTATATTTAATGTTCATTTAAAGAAACATAGTGCCTTCTTACCTTCTGAATTTCAAAGCCATTAAAGTAATTGCAGGTCATTAAGCTAAATTTCTCTGAATAATCAGGACAGTTAATCTAATTCATACACCATTCAAACCAATGGACAGAAAAGATTGGAATGCCAGGCATGGATTTTCAAGAGATTCGCCAGACGGATCTTCAGATGTGCTTACCAGCATTTCCTCAGAAACAATTACCTCCACACCCCAAATTGTCAGAGCTTGGAATTGTGTTCCACTTTTGTATTTTTAAAATGAATAATCTTCAGAAGAGAGGAGGCTTAAGAGGATTATTTTCTTTCCTTTGAAGTAACCAAATCACTCCATTGTCATACAGATCTTTATTGTGCACTACAATGCATTTTACCAAAACTTACTTTATGGACATATTAACTATCACAAAAATATTCTCATATAATGTCCGATACTTAGCAGTGTTACGTTAATGTGAAGGAAGTCTGAATGAGAATGCCTTAAAGTATTGTCGTGGTTTAACCCCAGGCAGCAGCTAAGCACCGCGCAGCCGCTCACTCATTTCCCCACACCCCTAGCGGGATGGGGGAGAGAATTGGAAGGAAAAAGGTAAAACTCGTGGATTGAGGTAAGGACAGTTTAATAGAACAGAAAGGAAGAAACTAATAATGATAATAGTAACCATAATAAAGTGGCAATAATACTAAAAGGATTGGAATATACAAAGCAAGTGATGCATAGTGCAATTGCTCACTACCCGCTGACCGATACCCAGTTAATTCCTGAGCAGCGATCTCCCCCAGGTCAACTCCCCCCAGTTTATATGCTGGGCATGACGTCCCATGGTATGGAATAACCCTGTTGGCCAGTTTGAGTCAGCTGCCCTGGCTGTGTCCTGTGCCAACTTCTTCTGCCCCTCCAGCTTTCTCGCTGGCTGGGCATGAGAAGCTGAAAAATCCTTGACTTAGTCTAAACACTACTGAGCAACAACTGAAAACATCAGTGTGTTATCAACATTCTTCTCATACTGAACCCAAAATACAGCACTATACCAACTACTAGAAAGAAAATTAACTCTATCCCAGCCAAAGCCAGGACAAGTACCTAGGTCTTATCAGGAGAATGGCTACATGTCATCTCTTAACATCATTGCTTACTTAATTGCAAGTTGAAAACATAAGCTGATCCCTCAGAGAATCTGGATAAAACAAAGTATGCAAGTTGCTAAACAAGAGCAGTGTGCATGCAGATGTGTGTCTCTCTCTGTCGGTCTCTGTCCATGTCTCTTGAGTGCTTTTTTTCCTCACACACCCCACACAATCCCCAACATGATGCAAGGACGGAGCAAAAATATTGTCTCTCTTTAAGTGACCAGTTCATTAATGCGCATTAAACTAACAGACAAGAAACTAAGATTTTAGTATCTTGGGTAATAGGTACACTGTTGGGTTTTAAAAAGGGCAATATTTTTGATCCCTGTACTTCGAGGCATGCTAAATGAATGCAATTCATGTGTTGAACAAGGGAAAAACAAATGCTCCTGAAGGCAAAAAAGGGGTAGCATGGGTCTTATTTATGAAAATTCATGTACAGTTCTGCCAAACAGGCCTGCTTTGGAATGAAGGTAGTATGTGCTTTAAATGAAGAAGAAAATTCCATCAGTTTCAGTCTTAGCAAGAAAACAAATGCTGGTTTGCAGTTTACGCATCAGTGCGACCAGTTCCTGCTGCATCAAACACCCTCTTGGAGCTGCCCGTTCAGACCTGGCTGCTGCTGTTATGTAAAGGGACTAACAATTGTCCTGAGCCGCAGAGCTTCCAAGCAGTGCCTCTTGTATTGTTATTTTGCAGCATTCTCTCTTTGTCTCTCTGTCTCTCTCTTCTCTCTCAATATACTGTCTAAGTTGCTTCCTTTGTAACCAGTAGATGTCTTGGATCTGCCTACACATTTGCAGCAGTGTTCCATAACTGGGGAGTTATACCAAAAATGGAAATTACATCAAATACTCAAATACACACCGCTTTAAATAAGTCCAAATTTTCATAACAATAGACTCTAATAAAATTAAAATTTTATGTTATCTAAGGAAAGCCATAAAGTAGCTGTATTATTTTTATTCTTCAGAGGAATTACAATGTACTTTAAAAAACAATAAAAGCTCCCACAAAGGTTAAAAAAACCCCACCAACACATCTTTTCATACCCAAGGCACAAGGTCAGGGAACATTTGAAGTTCTATGTTGAAGACCTGTCTCCACCCTGTGAAGTTCATGAAGATTATTCTCAGTGGGACATTTTCGGTCTAGATGACACTGGTAGTTTATGCTTCATTTTGGCTTGATGTTATCTATTAATTTCTTCAGAATAATAGCAAATGAAGTTTACCATTTTTAATATTAAAAAAATTCCTTGTTACTGTTCTACAGAGTCTCAATATCTCTTAGAAACTGAGATAATTTCCCTAGGTGTCATGTGTGCTCTGAAAAGAGCTGTGGCCATGCTTTGGTCTTTCAATTTATGCAAGTTAGATGCCTGTGTTCCAAAAAAATGTAAATCTTGAACTTCGGACTACTAAGATTTTGAGATCTGAGGACTAAACTTTCCTGTGGGATTCACATTGTTTCTTAAACTGACTCAAGATATACACATTTGATTTTGTTCATTGATTAAGTGAATATGTTAGGTAACTTCTGTGAAATCAATGGGAATTTGTTCTCATCTGATGCAAGATTTACAGCACTGATTTTAAATGGAATTGGCTATTTTTACATTATGTTAAATGAGATTTGAATTGATTTTTTTTTGAAGTTCAAAAATGAATATAATACAGTAAAAACTCCTGGTTTGAATTGCATTTATTTTTTTAATAAATATTGAGAACTAAAATTCTTGGTAGAGTGTTTTGAAGCTGCAGTTATGTCTTTAGAATGTGAGATAATGCACTTAGAAATTGAATGTTATTACTTTTAATTCTAATATTAAAATATTAATTATTTTTCAATTATTTTAATTTTTGTGTTATATACTTACTGTTACTGATATAATGTCTGAAATACACTCAAATGTATGTTACAGCATCCTGCTTAACTGTCTTTATTTGACCACTTAAATAAGGCAGAATAATTTCTTCCTGTTCTATGTCTTGTCTGTCAGAGTACATTCTACTGGTACAATCTTGAAAACCAAAAAAAACCCCAAAAACCCACTTCTTCCTTTACAAAGATATTAGTTCAAGAAAAACTCATGAGCATGTGTTTGAGCCCATCCCTCTTCAGGACAACATACAAGAACTTTATTTGAGCTATATGCATGTAGGCTAGGTGAGGAAAATACTTAAATTATTCTGTACAGTTTAATGGATGTATTTATTACCATGTTATAAGTGCCACTGTTCAGCTAGTGCATATATGATGTTCTTTCGAAAACAGTGCTGATAAGCTATACTTAGGCATATACAGTTTAGTTATGCCTTTTGAATTCTTAGGAGTTCATTCCACTTCTCTTACCTTGCTCAAAGCTAATGAACATTTTTTTCAACTGAGTTGACTCACTGACCTGCTACTTCTTGTTTTAACTTCAAAATGATGTTAATTTTTCGAATTCTTTTTGAATTTCCCCTGGTTTCAATGACCAATTGCCTCCAAGTTTCATTTAACAAAAAATAATAATTACATTTCATTATGCTCAAAGGATAACCTTTTTAATCTGCATATTTCTTGAAGGCTATGCTGGCTTATTTCCACTGTAATACATTAGAATGGAAAACTATTAGAAATATTGATTTATCATTTATAATAGCAAAGTGATATATTGAAATGAAATTGGATGCTGTCCAGCCCTCAAATAACATTGGCATTATTGGATGAAACTGGATGATCTCATTCTAATTAATATGCTAGTTCCATGTGAAAAGCACAGAGAAAATATACCTGAGAGTTGGTAAAAAATAGGAGTTCAATACTGAAGACTGCTGAGGTTTAGAATTGTTAAAGTATGCCACCTTAAATGTTTAGTGTTCCATATACAGAGAAATCATCACTTTGCTTTCTCTCCACTCCATCTCTTGCCTTTTTTTTTTTTTACCCTTCCTCTGACTCAGCATTATCTTGGTATGAACCTACTTCCATGTAATGCGTATTAGCCTGTAGTACATATGAATGCATAGGGTATATATATACACAGTTCTGTATTGATCATGATTTACATTCTGTAGCACACTTGGTTACAGCAAAGCTTCTTTTAATCAGATGAAGTTGGAATCAAGGGAATGCAACACATTTATCTTAACCTTAAAGTGTTGTTCTTATACTAAATTTGTGATCCTCACTTTCTACATTTCAGCACATATACGTTCTACCACCTCTTGTAATATGGAAACTTCAGAAATAAAGGTATTTTCAATTAGTGTGTGTGTCCTGTATATAGGGTGGTGTCTGTATTCATTGATTTTAGTCTTTATTCACCTCTTCGACTTTTTTTTTTTCCCCTTCTACCAATCAATCTAATAGCCGTTGAACTAGCAGACTTGGTTTCTATATTGTTTTTTTTTTTAAATGCTCTGTCTTCTTGTCTATTAGGCTTCTAAAACCTACCTTCCTCTTCTTTGTGTTTTGTGTGTGTAGAAGTTAATGGAGGAAAACTGTCTGTCATCAGATTTATGCAGAGTTGAGAGTGAGCGAATGCTGCCATCGCTGAAGTTGCCATCTATTTCACATTGATTGAGCTTCCTGGGCTTGAGGGATTTTTGAAGGGCTGGATTTTTATGGTTGATATGTTTTTGGTCATTTGTCATAAAATCATTCCAACAGAGCTGTTTACTGGTCTGAATATTTAATTACTGCAGTAGCCAGGAATGGCATAAGCTTTAGTTTTTATGGAATATTCATGTAGAAATAGGAAATAGTTGGTGCTTCTGTTTTCTTTTTGTGAGGATTTTACCTATAAACATCAACTTTAATTTTTAAATAACTACCATAACTTGTTTTTTTAATCCTAATGTATGATTAAATTAGCAGTCATTAGTTTATGCTCCTAATGCATATTTCAAAATTCAATTGATCTTTTCTTTCTAATGGTCATCTGCACATGGCATGTTTTAGAGATTGTCTGACGTCAGTGACAAAAGCTTTTAAAAGGATCTAACAATTCTTTTTCATCTTTGAAAAATATATAAACAAGCTGAAATAAGTCTGTTTATGGTCAAAAGATTTGTAAATGTAATTTTTCTTTTTTTAAATACTTAAAATCTTAGTCAAGGGACTCACTTTATTTTTAGACTATTATTTAAAAAAACCACAGCCACAGATTTTTATTTTTATACTCCTCATTGTCCCTTTCTATTCAGCTGCTTCTTGAGGAGAAGAAGAGTTGGATGGAAAAGCATAAATTTGTTTTTGATTTGGTATTAGAATTTTTATCTTTTATATAATATTTTATCTTGCAGTGTCCTTCTACATATCTGTTTAAAAGCATTTTACTTTTCAGGTGTAAGTCTGTTTTGAGTATATGTATGTATATATTTTATCATAGAGATTGATAAAAGCAGAAAATTATTCTTTTAATGATAAGGTAACTTGCAGTGTAACCTTAAAGATTTGCTACCATTTTGACGTTCCATTTATCTTTGAATCAGCAGGGCTTTGTGTTATTTCTATTTTTCATTGTGCCTTAATGCAACCCATTTAGATTCACTGTGAAAGACTTCTTTGAAAAAAAAAAAGTGACGTCTTTATTGTAAACAGGAAACTGCACTATTAACTATGCTGGTTTTATTTTACCAAAAGACTTTTTTTTTTTTTTATTTCTTGCCCCTATTTTGAGTTTTCCTGCTTAGAGTGATCTGGGTTCCTTGAGGGCTGCCAAAAGGTGAAATTGACTTTTTGAGAATGTGTTGCTGGAAGCTGCAGCCTGTGCACTTTTTCAGGTGGAAAGCTCCTGTGTGCTAAGACGGGAAAGGGACAATTTACCACCAGCTTCAAGCTGTTAGATAAGCCTAGGAATCAAAGATACTCAATTCTCCAGTCACATCAACCTTTGAACAGAGTTTTCCTACCTAGGCGTTGTTTATATTTTACATGTTAGGGACAGTTTGGAATTTAGACATTTTCTTTACAATGTAAAACATTATAGCAGTAGTGCAGGGGCAAATGCAAGAAATACAATGTGGTGATCTTTTTGCTAATGTCTACTCTGCTTGCTTGCGCTCAAGTGAACTGGCTATAAATATTCTACATGGGTTTCTATTGTAAAAGTAACCATCTTACAATGGAGTACTACAGTCAGCCAGGTGGAAGGAGTGTAGTTTTGAGACAGAGTAGGAGGCAAAGCAAAAAACCTGGGAATCTTTTAGGAAGCCTCACTGAGAGGATTACACTGTCAAGACAATATATGTAGCTATGTCTCTGGACTTCCAATAGTCACCTAACAATAAGTGGCAAGGCTGATAACTAGATATATTCCAAGAGGAAGTACAGATGGTGGAGAAGCTGGAAAAGATTGTCTATGTATGATCTGAAAGTAAGGGCATGTGAAGCAGAATAGCTATAGGCTGTGTCATTCTAATTTATAACGAACTTAATCCAAAATTATTTTTCTGCGCAGCTGAAAACCAGGGTGAGGACATCTAAGGCCTGGTGATTGGAATTTTCCTCTGTCATGCAGATGAAAGATTATTGCTTTCTAGGTTCCAACCCAAACTACATAATGTGAATATAGCCCACTGAGGAGAATTTAGGTACCTAAAAATAGAATGTGTGAGTATTCTCCTTTATTCCCATTTATTTTACTCTTCTGCCTGTTCCTGCTTCTATCTCAGAAGATGGGAATTCATGATAGAACTGCATAGTATTCCCTAAAGTAATGTTATTCCAAGGCCAAGCAGATCATGCCTGCTCAGAAACTAGTTACTGTGAATACGAGACAGATCAAAGCTCCCAGGAATATGGTGTTACTCAGTCTCCATTTAACTGAAACCTCTAAATTGTACAGTCTACCTGAACTCACAATAGAGCTTCCTAAATCTGGCAAGTTAGAATGAACTCAAAAACCAAAGAGGTTTTCATGAAATGCATGGAGGCATGGCAACATGAAACCATTTCTGTTGATCTGAAGAAAGAATTAAAAAAAAAAAAACAAAAATTTTTTTTAAGTAAAAATGAGAAACATGCTTTCTGTGTAGCAGTTCTTTCAAGATGGAAAGCCCATTCTGCTCTCATGGATATCATGTACCTTTCTGTTTTTTCCTTGATCTTTTCCCTTTCCTACTGATACTGTTTTAACTAATCGCTCCTTCTTGTCACAAATTGAATCTATACCAACACTTAAGCATTGTTTACATATTTCAGTGTATAGGAAATAAACGGCTTTCAATTATAATGACTTTTACTTTCAAGTTAGCTTTGCCATATCTGCCAAACGCTGATGCTCTGAATAAAAAGCAAGGATATTTCTGTTGTTCAGGGGAAAGTATTCCATATGTAATGTATAATTTAGAAGCTTCTATGAATATTTTCTGAGCAAATTAAGGTTAATGTTCACCCTATTGCATGGGGAGTTTGGTGTGCAACTTCTGTTGGTGCTAATGGGATGTAATTTCCTAGCACTGAGCTGAAAATCCATCCCTTGCTATCTGAAAGGTCAGGCTAGGTAAACCTGAAGCCAGCTAGCTTTTGGAAGAATATATTAACTTATGAGAAATATATGGTTTGGGCTGGGCAGTTTGTGTTGCAGTGTGGAATGGGAGAGAAAACTTGGTCTCCTATTGCAATAATGCTGAAAGCTTTTCAATGAGAAGTCTTGCCACAGGGCTATTCACAACATTGACTGTAATTCTCATGCTTGTCTAATATTATGAATTAGGTTATTTATTATTTTGGCACAGGGCATTTAAAACATTTTGAAATTGTTCATGTATTTATAGTGTGAGGAGTGAGATATAATAAATATTTGATGGTTGTGTTCATTTTTCTTATAATAATGAAAGAAGCACTGGCTCTGTTGTCAGTGTCTGTCATCACCCCAAACTTGTCAATATCTCACAATGCTGAAACTTATCCAGATCTGGAATTCACATGAAAAAAACCTACTCTTGTAAGAATATCTAAATTAATCTAATGAGAATTTCCATACTGCTAGGTTCTGAATGAACTGATAATATTAGGAACCTAGCTTTTTTTGTGGTACTGTGGTACATTCTAGAGAAAATATAGAGACTTGTGATCATAGAAATTTTAATTTAGAAACTGAGAGATGAATATTTGCAGTCTTTTAATTAAAAAATAGACTTATAATGTGGTGTAAAAGGGAGGGGGTTTTCATATCCAATGTGCAGTGAAGCTGAAAGACAAAAATATCATGTATGCTGCTGTTTACCAAAGAATGATCTCTTAGTTCCAGACAGTTATTGAAGCTGATTTTCTATAGTTTTCTTTCCTGTAATTAAGTGTTTTGCTTTTTTCTCTATATGTTGGAATATGATTCTGCTCCTTATTTCTGGTTGGTTTACTGTCCGTTACCTCATTGTTGAATTCTGATTTTTATCTCCATTTAGGAAATCGTCCTCTTTTCCTCCCTTTCCATATGAAAACTTTTTGTTCCGTAGATATTGATGAGCCAAGTGTTAGTTAAAAATACATGTATTTTATACATATACTTATATAGAGAGTGCTATTTTACATAGGGTAATTGTCTTGTGGGGAATTTAATTTCTTGAATGGAAAGGTCAGTCACTGTCAAGGTGGCAAAGAGAATCTGCATTGCAAGTGTACTTGTAATAGTGTCTTCAGCTGGATAGAATGCGACTGTAAAACAATTTTATTTTCTTAACTGAGTTCAAAGCATTCCTATGTGCCCGTTCTTGCATCTCCAGGAGCAGTTTTTATTGACTATTTAACATTCTCTGCCTGTACAATACCCTATACCTTTAGTAAGCATTCTCAGACATTGCTTGTGTTTTGATCTTCAGAATGATACAATCAGAGAATAATTCAAATTGAGTAGGAGGCAAGGAGGCCTTTAGCCCAATCGCTTGCTCAACCATGGAGTTCATACACTGTTTTCATGCTTTTGCATGTGAAATGGCATGCTGTCTCATAGTCTTCCTGCTAACGTACTTTTCTCTGCTTTCCATTAGTTTCAACAAAACTCCGAAGTACAAATAAGGCATGTTATCAGAAAATATTTCATGTGCAGCTCAGTGCATTTTGAAATAATCAAGAAATTTAGAGAGAGACAAATTCTGAGAGGACTACAGGATTACAAATCACAATGTAATTTTAAAGTTGTAATGAGAGTAAGTTGCACAGGAAGGTCTCTTTAAAATTATTGTCATGAGAATGAAGTAACACAGTGTTAATGTTTCATGTATTCTGTGAAAGATGATCATAAACTGTACTGCTTTGACCTTATTAATGTTCTGTAATTTGACTTGCTGGCAATTTGCATTTTTCTTTGGTTACAGCCTTAGTTACCTGTGAAGAAGAGGTGGAACTGACAGTGAATCTAAACATAACTGAATACTGAAAAGGTCAGAAATATCAAGGATGATAATTCTGATACCTCCTTCTCATGACAAGGTTGTAGCAAAAAGGCACAACATGAATCTGTTGAAATAACAAAGGTTGTTATAGAAATGTTTCTATATTTATTGAGAAGTGTAAACAAAAGCACACTTTTTCCTTGTAGCTCATTGAAAACTCCAGTAATGTTTATTTTTTACCCCTTCACAATTGAATATGTATAACGCTTCCCTTTCATTTTCTTATTTTGCCCTAGAAATAGTAATCTTTTATACTGAAGGGCCCTCTGCTAACTATTTAAAGATGGAGACTGAATTGTACACTCTGCAGAAGCTTTTCCAGTTCCACAGGGCAGACATTTCTTACAATATATTTTGGCTATGTAATTGAATACATTTTAAAAAATATTGTAATCTGCAACCAGAATGAAAGTTTAAGGTTTTTTTCTCTAAAACAAATTTTTTCCAGGAATTTACAGAACAAAGTTCTGGTATCGAATGAGAAGGCTAAAGGTCTGATTAACATCTTAACAACATTCTTTGATTTCTACTTACTTGACTGAACACTGAATCAGGCAAGTACACCCAGTACTTCGTGATACTCAGCAATGCCATTGATCAGTTTATTCCTGCATCACTGCAGAGTAAAATGAGTAGTCAAACCTCCTAAAAAAGATATGCTTTGTTCTTGGGGTGTTTTTGACTTATATTTTGTATGTTAATGGAGATAAAGAATGCATAATATGTATCTTAATTTCCATGCGCAAATATATACATACATAAAACCAATTATTTTTCTTTAAGTCTTTTGCTTGTTACAGTTTTGAGATAAGGAAGTGAAATATTTTGTAGTTTCCTGTTTGTAAACCTAAATTTTATTCAATTCCTTTCTCATTCCAGTGCACTTAGAATGCAGGAAGCTGGTCAAAATTGTGTATCGGCATGTTTGTAACAATTATACTTCTTTTCTTTTATTTTTTTTTAGCGTAGATGTGTATTAAATTTAAATGGATCAGCTTTCTTCTTTTAGTTTGCTTCAGGGGTTTACCCTTTAAGGCAACAGAACATTCTTTTATCAAAGGTGCACTCGAATTTCAAATTTGATCATTTCAAATGCTTAAGATATATTTGGCAGCTGTAGTCTGAAAAGCAACAACAGCAACAAGGAGACATCATTCACTATCTGCCACAGATTAACACAGTGAGGGAAGGTGGCAGAGTTCTTTTCCCTATGTGCTGGGGATCCTTTACCGATCTTTCATTTTATGCAAGGATAAATTGTCCAGTAGGAGTACGAACAAACAGCTTTAAGCCTGCCCATTCTTTCAGCAGTATTTTTTGTCTTTACGGTAGCACAGCTGGGTTCGAGTTACTGATACCTGTGACATTCCTACATCTCTTCAGCTTCTTGATCTGGGCAGTAGTTGAATGTCACCTGGAGCTGGAAAGGGATTGTACTTAGAATGTTGTACTTTCGCATTGCAGTGGCAGGTGAATTTAGAAAACAGATTGGAACAATGTACAGATTAATGATGACAGTGGAGATGCAGTGTAGAATGCTCTTGGATCTGAGAGCTTTGCTTATAATTTTAAATTATATTTGGACTATTTCTGTGGCACCTTTTCAATTGTAGGATAAGCTTTTTTTTCTGGACTTGTATGTGAACAAGGAACTTGAAGGAGCAACCTCAAAGTGTAATTTCATATACAGTCCTTATCATGGAAAATTCAATCCATGAGAGAAGGCCAAGACTAATTTCCATGGAAGCTAAGAAGCTTACATTATTTTGCCAAGTAGACTGAGCAGTACCTACATAGTTTCTTCTCCAATAGAGGGATGCTTTGTAAGTCAGGCATAGTTTCAGGAATTTCCTTAAACAATCTTTAGATGTTAGAGGTTTCACTTTCAGCAATATTTGATAAACTTACCTGTATAGCCTGCATGGGATCAAAGTGTTCAGGCCAATTCATGATATATTAAACTTAAGCAAATATGTGCACAGCAGTGCAATGACTACCTGTCCAGGTCTTTAGAGGATGGATAATTTTTTCTTTCGTTCTCAGTCAGTATGGCACATTTGGAGAGGTTTATTTTACTGAGACCATACTGAAATTCTTTCATATTCATAAATCACATACTTCATCCTTTTTATGACTTCATAGTAGCTATGTAACATGATAGTAAATAATAACAATATGCTACAAGATTCATAAAACAAAGTAAAGACCAGTGGTTAAAAATGATTGAAAATAATATTTTAAATTAAGTCTGACCATTTTGTAGAAGGCAGAGAGTGCATTCATTCTTGAAAGTGATTAACCAAAGGTCTTGAAAAAACCACAAGTATTCTGAGCTTAGGAGATGGTGTCAGAATGCTGTCTTATGGAAAGGATTCCAGTGCTTTTGTACTGATGAACCACACGTTCAGTTGGAAAAATTGTCGGAGCTTTGTGCTCTAGAATGCACAACTTTCTAATATTTGCCAAAATATGTGGTGTTATAAAAAGGCATTTTCAGACTTTATTTTGCACTTACAAGTGCTGTTTTTCATGCTTTTGCCTTCACAACTCCACATACATCTCCTCTTAGTCTCATTTTATGCCCAAACATACCTCTAACCCCCACAAAACAGCAGTTATGTCATTTTTATTGTTGTGCATAATTTACATCTAAATGCTGAGTCATAACAACTGAGGCCATAGAAAAATGTTATATATGCTAAAGAAATTAACCCTACATCAGTTCAAGATTTCTCACATGGCTGGTGCTTTATCACCCCTCGTTCTGCGTCTTGGCAGTATTGGAGGTGTCTCTTGCTGGTATGAAGTTTACCACTAGCTCTGTGTATCCCTCACAGTTTGGAACATAGAGCCTGAGAGTGATTTGAAATATGTGAGAAAGATACATGTTGGAAAAGTAGAGTAAAGGTAACTGACTCTTAAAATATTTTTACCAAAATGGTCTGCAATTAACTTTCACTGAGTTGTATGCTACTGTGGTTACTGTGCTGTTGCCATTTGCTCTGTATTCCTTATAAATTCTTAATTTGGAATAGTATGATGAGATTTCAGTTATCTAAGTATGCATTACAACAATTTTCTAGGATGTCTTCCTTGGCAGCTACTGTTATTTTCTGCAGTGTTCAAATGACAAATTAGATTACCACACATATTATACTATTAGTTTGTTATTATTTTGTAATTAAAAATGACTTAATCTGTACATTACTGATTTTACAGATGGAAAAAAAATAGACTTAGTGAGAGCCTACTCTATTCACATAGAAATGGGCTTTGAATAAAGCAGAAGAGCAACAGGGCTGATAAATGAATTTAATACAAATGTACATAGCTGTGATTGCTTGGTATTTGTAAACAGCCAAGCAGCTGACGCAGCTTATAGTGCACAGGAACACATTGATGCTAATTCCAACATTTCATGAAGTTGTATTGCAAAACTGCATATTTTTATCTTGTACTCTTCAGAAAATACATCTGTAAATCAAAAAGGAATGTTACGTTTATGTCAAATATTACACAATGCGTATTCCATAGGGAATTCTCACCCAACTTTGAAACTAAAGATACTAACTGTTGCTGCATTTCGGTGTTAGACTGGGTATGTGGGAGCTCATCTAACACGTTTATTCATAAATCCTCTTTATGTGCGTGCAATATAGGTCCTAAAAAGTGTCAAGAATGTGTTTAATGAAGGAGAGGAAGGGAACTGAAGGGAATGCGGTAGATATTTAAAACCCACTGGCATGACATTCATAAAACAGATACAGGTGGGACATAAACTGCAGAAGTAGATGTGTGAGAAAATTGCTTATAAAGTAAAAATGTGCATTATGCTGCCGGATCTGAAAAATTTGAACAGCAACTTCTAAAGATAAAGCTAAATTCCAGGAGTGTTCTTTGTTTCGGTGTACATTATAAACATCTTTAAGTAATCCAAGAAATACATTGTCTCTGTTTTTGTTTGAAGGATGTACTAGCAGGCAAGTGAGATGCTGAAGTACATCCTAATAAATCTTCCTTTTCGTTGACAAAAGGTCTTAGTGGTACCTTAAGGAAACTAGACTGTTAAGGGAGACATTATCTTATAGTGAATCACAGTAAGAGAATTTTTACATTTGAGCTTTCAGTAGCTGATCAGACTTTTAAGGAATGTGTTATTTAAAACTGCTTTGTTCACCAGAATATTGGATTATGGACACATTATGGAGAGGTAAAAATGTTAGATGTCCAACTGAAAGTTGGGAAGTTGCTTAACAGCCGTTGAAAAATCTCTTTGTCGTTTGGCAGTTTTTGTGATGTTGAATAATGTGGTCACATAGAGGGATTTGTTTTTCTTGTTCTCACCCATATTGACTAGCAGACTATGTTCCAAGTGACCATGCTAGAAATTCCTTCTTTTTTAAATGTATTTTTACCTGTCTGAAACACAAGGTCGCAAATATAATCCTTTCTAGGGCAGGACTTGCTTTGCAGCAGCTCTTCTGCTTCCGCTTAGTCCACTCTAGCACCTGCATTTCATGAATTGGTAGTGCTGCATCTGACCCTAGAGGCACAATATACCTGGGGGAGAGGGGCCTTGCCGGTGTGCTGTTCCACAGGAATCCAGTCCTGCCGGTCTGTCCCTGCACCAAAAGAGATCACATACTGTCACCAGTCTGTACCACATGTTATTCAGGTAAGTGATGTGCTGTGCAGGCACTTCATAGCCTATGCTGTAATTTGTGGGATGTTCTGTGTCAGCATATGAGCAAACGGAAGGCATCTCTTCAGGTTATAGTGGTTTTCTAGTGTTTCTCTACTGAAAGCAACTCAAACATTGCTGGTAATGTCAAACTAAAATGGTAAAATCCACAATCATTGGTTCTTTCTTTTCAAACTTCACTTGGCAAACTTTGTATTAGTATTATAATAGTGGAAAACAAAACTGGCTTTTCTATGCAGTAACACTGCACAAAAAATTGGACAGTTTCTTTACTAGTGATGATGACTTAAACTTGCAGTAATGCCACAGTTCTTTCTCACTGACATAATTAATGTCTTTGACATGGAGAAAAATGATGGGTGAAATGAACCCTCAGACCAATTCTGTTACCTATTTGTGTGGTATGAGAGCATTTGTCAGTATATGATACTTACCTTTTACTTTCTTAAGTCTGTGAGCAGCTACTACAGGCATTGCTACCTTCATATTATCTTACCTTTGTTACGTAGCTGAAATATAGCTCTTCAGTATCTGAACATCTTTCTGTCTTCGCTTCATACCATACATCAGTTACAAACTACTTTGCAACTACAATGGATACAGCGTTTAGGTTTACTTTGGCTTTGGCTAGATGAACTAGAACAGATCTGAATAATGAACATAGCCTGTAGAGTGTTAACCACCACTGTTTAAACAGGAATATGTCTGCTGCCAGAGCTCATCAATAAAACCCCCTAAGTACATACTAAAAAAATTGTAAGATACCACATGGCTTCAATGACATAGGCTTCCATTTTCCTGAGGGTAAGACTTCATGTCAGTGCTTTAAACTTTAAAGTTTTATGAACTTTAACTATTAACTTAATTGATGGAATAAAGTTCTCCTAGAGCAGAAGCAGGCTGGTTGGAAACTTTATTTAATGTCTCATTTTAATATTCAACAGAGGGGCAGGCCAGGCCTGGAGTAGACAATAGCTGACCCTAGTAGGGAAGAACTGTTGTGTTCAAACAATCAGCTGCCCGAATGATCTGTTATACATATGTGGATTTCTTATACTTTAGAGGTGTTTAAGAACCCTCCATTAAATTTCAGTCATTATTTCAAAGTTGGAGAGGTAGAAGCCTATGTTCATTGGGGCGGGGTGGATTTTGAAACACTCTTCAGCTTATTTGGCAAAGGAAACCACTTATGAATTCTCTGTTGCAAGTACTAGGATAAAATACATATTTGTGTGTAATTTAGTTAATCGCATACTCCTGGCATTATCAGACATGATTATGGAATCATGGAAGACATGAATGGAATCATTATCAGACTTCGTTATGGAATTTTGGAAATGCAAGCCTATTGCCTTGCAATATTCCAATGAAGTGCTTCCAGGAAGTTACATGTGTGTTTGGAAATATCCGAAGTAAAAAAATCAGAGATAGCTATTAGTTATTGCTTAATACTGTAAGCTTTCAGCAATGTACGTTACCATATTTTGGAAATAAATCTGATCAAAGGCCATCATCCTGGCACCTTACAGAAATACCAGGAACCTAAACATGGCTGGCATTTGTCATAAAAATCTAAGATTGAGTTCAGAGCCTACAGTGACTGTGTGGCTCATATGGATTAAGGAGGTGTCATAAAGATTATTTTTTTGCAATGTGGTTTATTGCATTTCTTATTTTTACTGTCACACAATTAGTGTACCTCCCATAGGCATTTTCAGATTGGTGGAAAGGTTAAAATAATATTAAAAAAAATAAATAGATCTGTTAAACACATGTTTAGGGAAAAAGGGGGGAGTCCCAAGGTAATTTAAATGCTTATATTTTAATTTTTAAAAATGAATGGAAATTCAAAGTTTGCATCTTCCTGAAAGTGAGACTAAGATTACATATCACATAATAAGCGCCTTGGAAATTTAATTGTAATAGATTGAAAAAAAGTCATTAGACTGAAATCTAGAGGAGTTTGGGGTGGGAGGGGGTTGGGTTTAGGACTTCTTTGTGCCACATGATGTTAATTCATTAAAAAAAAAATAAATGCATCACTTCCCTAGAAGTTCAAACCAATTCTGCTTGTAATCATGTATAACTGAAAAATGTATAATTTCAGGACCAGACTAAACTGGTTTATGTGGGTTATGATTTGAAAAGTATTAGAAAATTCATGCACTGTGACCACTAGCTCGAGGCTGTTTCTGGAGAACTGTAGAGTCCTTCTTTTACTCTTGCTATTGCTGGTATTTGCAGCAGCCTTACAGAAGTAGCTACAGAATGTTAGCTGCTACTGTCATTTTAATTCTGTTACCACAGAATTAAAGTGATCCAAGCAGAGCTAAAAGATATAATGCTTAAAAATTGACAGCAGCCAGATGCCCTAGCATCACCTATTGTTCTTATTGTTGATAAATATAAACAAAACTACATTTTGTTGAGTTTGGTTTTGTTGGTTTTCTCTTTGGTCATGTTTCTTGAACTGTTTGCTTGTGTTGTTGTAACGATGTGATCTGTCAAGAAGTTTATCTAATGTTTCTGCAAAGACATCTAACTTAATGCAAAAAATCTATTCCCCTTTGAACTGGATTTGTGGCATTGTTATTTCATTCACAAGATGGGAAGTTATACCAAAAATTAACTTTGCACTAATATAGCATCATGTTGTTATAGCTACCTATGATTGCGTTAACATTATTTAACTTGTAATGCCACTTTCTGTTCCCTTTAGTGAAAAGGAGACCTTCTTCCTTTGAATTTTAAATAATTGCTGGTGGTTTTGAACTGTTACCTATTGACGCTTAAAAAAAATTTAAGAAATTGTCATGAATTCCTGAGCTGTTACAAAAGTTAGAAATAACGTGAAAATATTATTTTGTCATTTACTATATTGTTGTTAGATTGTGATACCTCCTTCGTAATGTTATAACCTTTATTCCTTTAATGGCTGCATATTTGAATTTCAGGTCTGCTAGAGAAATTAGTTCCTAATGGAAGTTAGGGCTTCAGTCTGTACATTTCATGGTATTGTGGCATTTCCCCACTAGAAAGAGTAAGGCCTAAATGATTCAGACAGCTTTAATTTCATTTTCAGAAAGTGATTTGAGACACATTTGCTTTGCACAATATAACCTAGTGCAGAACTCCTTGCAATTACATTGAACAAACTGTTTTCAGGATCAGTTTTCAGAATAGCTTTGTCAGTACAACAGTATAGCTAACTCAGCTATATTGCTCTCCAGTATCTAAGAAAGCATCTTTGAAAGTATCTGTGGTATATCCAAACAAATACTGGCTAGATTTGATATTTTTAGCGCCACCGTATAATCTGAATGTACTGTTTACTATGGAAGTATTTTCAAGGGAAACTAAGTTTACGTCACTGTTGAAACGGACATGAAAATCAGATGTGTCATAGTACTGTATGAATTAATGCCTAAATACCTTTAAGAATTGTTTCTTAAGAATGATTAAGTGTATATATACAAATATATAATATTGATAGGTACACATTACATGTATATAATACATGTATATACATGTGTGTCTCTCAATCAGTATATACATATATATATATATATATGTGGTAGTTTAACCTCAGCCAGCAACTAAGCACCACACAGCCACTTGCTCACTTCCCCTCCCCCCCCCCGCCCAGTGGGATGGGGGAGACAATTGGGAGGAAAAAAAAGTAAAAGTCGTGGATTGAGATAAGAACAGTTTAATAGAACAGAAAGGAAGAAACTAATAATGATAATAGTAATAATAATAAAATGGCAACAATAATAATAATAAAAGGATTGGAATACACAGAGCAAATGATGCAACAATGCAATTGCTCACCACTTGCTGACTGATGCCCGGGTAGTTCCCGAGCAGCGATCTCCCCAGGCCAACTCCCCCCAGTTTATATGCTGGGCATGACGTCCCATGGTATGGAATAACCCTTTGGCCAGTTTGAGTCAGCTGCCTTGGCTGTGTGCCCTCCCAAGCCCTTGTGCCCCTCCAGCCTTCTCGCTGGCTGGGCATGAGAAGCTGAAAAATCCTTGACTTAGTCTAAACACTACTTAACAACATCTAAAAACGTCAGTGTGTTATCAACATTCTTCTCATACTGAACCCAAAACATAATACCATACCAGCTACTAGAAAGAAAATTAACTCTATCCCAGCTGAAACCAGGACAATATATAACAATTTAGTAAAATTTTTACATTAGAAATTTTCTTAGGCACAAGCTTTAAATTAGAACTATCTCTGTATGTCACCAAGGGCATTCCTTTACTTGTAATGTGACTAGCAGTAGGGTATGTGAATTAAAAATGTCTTTCAACTAGGGTTTCAAGGAAAAAGCCTTCAGCCTGAGACAAAAGGCAACAGCTACAAGCTGCTAAAAGCCTACACAGTTATAGTAGGAAATAAATAAAAAAGAAGACTAGATCTTTGCTGCAAAAGCCTCTGTGGGCTATTTTGTGATATACATTCCTGTATGGGGCTGTAGACCTTGAACACCTGTTTTGTATTCCTCTCAGATAAAAAATAGTGTAGCATAATGGAAAATTCACGTTATTCGGGAAAAAGAAATCCAGTTTCTCGGGCTGACAGTTTCTTAAAGCTGTGAACCTTGATGTTTTAATCTCATGCATTTTGATGGTGCTTGATATTCATGACCGGTAGGTTTGATAAATTTTTAACAAGGAAGTTGAAGATGATGAGAAAACGCAAGGGGAGCTTTGCATTTCACACCTTGTACTCAAGCCTTCAGGTTTAATTTTCACTTTTTGCACCAAGAATGTTCCTTGGAGGAAGACTGACTGGATCACATGTTGCCCTAAGCTGGCTTTAATCTATTTTAAAAAAAATTAAAAAGACCTGCAGAGTTAGCTTTCCAAAACCCCAATTTTAGTAAAGGCAACAATATCAGTGCTTGAGATTCAGAAAAGATCCATTTAAAACCAATATAAATATATGTTTTTACTCATAATCTATGGGAAAAATCTTGTCATTTCTGAATAAGTAAAATAACAAATATATCAAGAGGGTATTGCAGTTTAATATTTGCTTGTCCTAGTTGCATTATGGAAAGAAAATCTTGTAAAACAGCATAAAAGAGAAGGCCAATAAAAAATTAAACTGAGACACCAGCTTGGAAACACAATTCAGCTTATTTTAATTTTTAGTATTATAAATGTTTTATTTATAATCCAGAAAAATTATATTAATATGAGATTGGAGTTCCCAAGTTGTTTTTAAAGTGAAGCCATTAGCTTTGTCTGATTGTAACAGTTCTCTTTCTGTTGCATGAACCTACTTCAATTAATAGTAACTGTCACACAAGTATCACAATGGAGAGTGTACTATATGTCATTGTATTTACTCAGATGTGTATGTGGGTTCTAACACTTTCTTTTTATTAAGTATAAATTAGAACTAGAGACTGTAGAATGACGACATAAGTTAATTGCTCAGGATATAGAGATAGTAGTGATAACTCACATTGGATTTACTGCATTAATGAGAGGGAGGAGGAGGAAGAATAATAGCCATCTCTAGTCTAATAATGTCTTGCATATAGTGTGTATATAGAATTCTGATGCTACATGTGATGCCACTGAATTCAATTCACTTGTAATAATCAAATGTTTACATAGCTTTATATAAACAGATCTGAATGACCTGCTGAATTATGTTGCTGCCATGTTAAAAATATCACTTAGTGAAATGTTTCTCATACTTTTTCACAGTTGGGGGGTGTGGTGTGTGTGGAATTTAAATACTACCGTGCTATTTTTAGCAGCTTGATTCCCTATGAAAGACCTGTGCCAGGAAACTCATGATGTTCAGACATGATAACATGTTGACTGTCTTTACAAATGCTCATGAAGACAGCTGGTGTGTGGAAATATTACAGTTTAAAAGAGCTAAGGTACACACAACTTCCAATTACTTCTTTTGTGTGAACTATTCTTGAAGAAACTGTATGTTGAAGAAAGGATTTCACAAGCATTTTAAGCTGTGGCCTATGTTATTTCAGAGTTCCTGGTGTTTACCATCTGTGTATTTGCACTTATTATTTAGAATATATTACTATTTAGTAAGATATAATTACAAATGAATGACATACTTTTAAAGGGAGATTATATCTTTTTTTTTAATTCCTGATGTATAAAATCCTATTAATTAAAATCCAATTCATACACATCAAATTAAAAGAAAAGAGCCTGACTAAGAATTAAGAATGTTGACATCTTTTTAAAAAAAGAACATGCAAGCATTTTGGGGGTGCATATTGTTATGCTGCAGCTCTTGTCTCCTGTCATTACACATTTTGTCGCTTTAGTTATTTCAGGGACCATTGTTTGGCATATCAGACATGCACAATTTGTAGTGAGAATTTTGTGTTTTGAAGAACAGCTTCAGGATTGGCTCAGTGACAGAGAGTCAGTTAGGTTTCTTGTCTGTGGGGTATGACCCAAACAATAACTCTGGCAAGATATTCATGCGTGTGTGTCCATGACAAGGTGTTGGCCCAAACTTTGTCCATTAGGCTAAATCAAGACTTAGGAAACCTTTGAAAGAAGAATACATGTCTCTTTAGTCTATTGAAAATGCTTGAAGGAGAATAAATTGTGAATATAAAAACCACAGCTTTGTAAAAAATATACTGTAATTATTAAGGATTCACCTGCTTCTGTAGCATCTTTAAAATGTTTTGGCACCCTTCTATCTGCATATCATAAATTCAAGTTGGCAGCCTATGGTTTTTTGTTGTTGCTTTGTTCTTGTTTTAAATGGACCATCTCTTGTAGAGTTAGTTCCAAATGTGTGAACAGTTTCAAACAAACAGATCTGTTTCAGGACCTTATTTGTAGAATGCAGATGATACTTTCTGTAATGAATATGTTAACAAAGTGTTTTGAGGCATATACAGAAACTTTCATGCAAGTGGAAGTAGTGTTCTCATCTCGGAGAAATGTTTTATGTATAAAAAAACCCTCCTAATGATGAGGTGCAAGTTTTTGTTGTTTCTTGACTCTCCCTTCACATCTGGATCAAATGAAAATAATTCAGGAAGCATAGATATCCTTCCTTGAGATATGTTTCTGGACATTTAATGTTCTTTTGTCTTTGGAAATTCAAAGTATAATGGTATATAATACTTTCTTGAAATTAATAGATGTAACTGATACAGATTTCCTTTTGATTTTCATTTAAACTATTGGAGAGAAGCAGGTGATATTTTATACTGCAATGCTGATGGAATGATGTATGGTTGTGATAGATGAAATATATAGATAGTTATTTTAAAAATACACAAAGAAAGTGATGCACATACATATGTTTCCCTTGCTGTGCATCAATCTTTGCAATATTTTTTGTAACTTCTAAGCATACTAAAATTAATTCATGGTATCAGTAGAATTCATTCTGAGGGAAATAATATTTCCTTGATAGCAATTTAAGATTGCCCCCTGGATCTTACATTAGTGGTACCATTCTGTCTTAACTAAATGTTAACAGCTAAATGTTTTGTGTGTTATCCAAGATGAAAAAAACCCACTGCCCTGTCTTTGGTGGCTACAGTTTGCATGGGATTTTATATCTATGTATGGAAAGAAGTGTGGCCTATTAGCTTAATAGGCTATGTTTAATGGACAGTTGATATCCCTTTCTGGTCTTGCTTTGGCTTTGGCCAGATAATACTGCTTTTCTGGTGCTTCAGATTCTACTTTTGCAGAAGTGTGATGTAATTTTTACCAGGCATTTTTCAAGGGCTTTGGGGTTTTTTTCTTCAGGTTTTTGTGGGTTGCTTTGGTTTTGGGTATTTTTTTTGTTTTTGTTTTTGCTTTTGTTTTTTTTTTTACAAGATACTTATCCAGTAATACTTTGTGGTTTGTGCTGTTTTGTGGTTTGTTTGGTTTTTTGTTTTATTCCATTCTGACTAGATTTTCTTCATTTAGAATTATCTTTTTCTCTCCCAGTTTTGCCAAACACTTCTCTTTAGCTTTCAGATAGTAATGTAGGGGCAGTGAACCAAACTCGAGTCCAAAACAAATTTTAAAAGTCAGATCCCACACGCTCAGTTATTTTAGTGATTGTGGTTCAAAATAAATAATAGTACCCAAAGACCCACATGAGTTGGAGACCTACCAGTTTGTTTTCATTGATGGAATCATGTGATGAATGTTTTACTTCTACCTTTACTCTCCATTTAATTCATTAAAATCCAAATACACTTAAAGGAAGGCACGTGAGAAAAGTAAGTTTTGTGAAACAATATGTATGCATGCTAAACTGGTGTAAATTTAGAAGTCAGCAATATTTGCATTGGCAGCTCACAAATAATTCAGTTGTTTCATTGCTATTGACAACAAAAATATTGCTAAAAGGGACTACTAACATGTTATACAGAAAACTGATATCTTTTGACCTTCCAAAGTGCCTTTTAGAGGAGCAGTGTTGCAGTCATTCAGACAACTTCTTGGACATGCAAAATACCTAGAATTTAGCATGGCTCGATGAAGATAGAAAACTTAACATAAAGTATTGTAGCAAATTGGTCTGTAAATATTTATGTTCCCTGAGGAACATACACATGAAGGCTTTCTTTCTGATTCAAAAGGCATAGTCAGCGGGTTTTTTTATTATGTGTGTGCTCAGATGAACAATGGCCCTAAACATGAAATACAAGCCGTGTTAGTACTGACTTCTGGCAGTTCATTTTGCCAGGTAGGCTCTCACTTCATCTGTCAAGAATAATATGATATTCTCGTTCCTTATGGAGCAATGAGGAAATAGGTCTTCTTTCCTGTTAGCAAATTTGTGATCTGGACAAGACAGTTTGCACCACTGGTAGCAGCTTCTACCTCTCAGTAAAGTACACTTACAATTAGCTAGTGGTTTTCAGTAAGACTCAATGTATTAAACTACACATCTGACTCAGCTTTGTTCTTATTTATGTTTATTTCAATGTGTGTGAGCATTCTGAGTCTGGATATTTCTTAGTGATCTAATCTGAGAAAAACATGACACAGTTTTTCAATATTTTATTACTGCACTTCAGACAATTAAAACCTTAATGTAGACTAGGAAAGATAAATCTTACCTGCCAATAAAAATGGATAAATACTAACTTTCTAGTAATCTCTTCAGTTATTTCATCCTTTAAAATCTCCTTTTCCTGATATCAGCTGACTGTTTTGAGTGCTTTTGAGTAACTATATTGAAGAACAAATTATGATCAATATGGCAATATGAATATTATGTTGATGACAAGCTCCTATTGACTTCATTGGAAGTAAATCTATAATTCTGGAAGACAGTACTGTACCGCTGTCTAGCTCTGATCAATTCCTGATCAATTCAGTTGCTGATGCGAAATATTATACATGGTAAGATAGTATATTGAATAAAACAAATGTACTATTCAGCATGCAGAAAAACCTACATAAAAAAGTGAATTGAAAATAATTAAATACACAGAAATAGAACAATTCTCTCTTTTTAGCCATACTGTTCATTTAAGATATTATATTAAACGTAAAATTGAAATTAGTTGCTATGGGGTATTATTAGAATTTGTGGATAGGAGAAGACAGACCGTAAAAATACTAGCAGTGGTATTGCTTCTGGGGATGCTTTTAAATATAGGACACAAAGCATTTTTCTCTCTCCTGAGAAATAGAATGGTGAAAAAAAAATCCCACAGTGAAATAAAAATGAGAAAAGGAGAATACTAAGAATGGTATATGATTCAATAACACTCCTGAATTGCTTTGTTGGCTAGCTAATGAAGCATGGTGCCAAATTTCAATGCTGACATAAGTCAGCATATTGCCAGCTAGCATTTACAACAGCAGTGTTACAAGTCCAGGGAAGGGGGACTGTTAACTAGTAAATATATTTCAAAAAAGGGGAAGGATCAAGTACATTAGTTTCTGTTCTCTGTAAATACCAGGATTCACAATTGCTGCTGCATATGTCACATTTGTTATGCTGTCTGCGGGGTGTCAGATACATCATTTGTTACAAATACATGAACATAGGCGTCACCAAAATTAGATTTAAAAGGTAACATTTCTATTTCTGTGACAATACTTTATTAATAAACCGATGCTATTCCAAAACTTATAACACTAGAATTATTCCTATTTTCTTATTTGAAATATTTCTGCTTTAAATTCTTAATGGTGCAGTTCAGTTTGTTTCATGTGTCATAATGACATTGCCTCCTCACAGATATTTAGGTTTCTTTGTGAGGAATTTAATATCATTATCCCAATGACCACATATGGTCATTGTTTCCATTGATAATTATTTTAAACATGTTATGTATAAACATGTCATTAGATTATAAAAGTATGCCTATTTTTAAAATGGCTTACAGCCAAGTACTAAACTACTGATTTTTCTAAATTTTGCCATGGGTTGTTTGTGGTTACTTTTTGCGATTACTTTTGCGATCATAATTTCAGTCTTAAATATTTATTATTTTTTCAAATCGAAACTGGTGGGTAACTCTATAATAAGGATTTGGTATCTATGAATGATAGATAGAAGATCAGAAAACAGACATCTGACTTAATCCAATTTGAGAATAAAGGGGATGTTTTGCTGCTTATCAGTCCTGGAGAAACAACATAAATCCATATTCTGCTTTGATACCAATTATACCACAGAGACCATGTGTAATGGACGAGATGTTTCTCTTCTTGGTCTTCAGTAGTAAGTATATTAGGCTTTTGAATTCCTCAGATTATCCTCTATCATGGACTTAAAGAAAAAAGAGATGAAAAAAGACGCAGGCTTAGCTAGGTTGTATTAAACTACTCTGGCAACTGTCCATCCAGTCCATTCTTTTGACTCATGAGGAGCTAACAGTTCTCAGTTGCTTCATGACTATACTCTGCTGCCTTCTGTTTTAAAGACGTTTAACAGGGTGAAGATACAGAAGAATGGTGGCAAAGTCATTCAGGCTGCAAAAAAGCAATGATAAGCATAAGAATTTACTAGAATAAAAATCTGATTTTCCGGTGATCATCAGGAGCTTTTTTTATAGTCCTTGGGTTTGATGAAAGAAATGAGTTAGCAGCTCTCATCCACATGACTCAGTATAATTCTCTTTTTGCCCTTTCCTGTTCTATATCCATAAGGAAGTCACCTTCAGTGAAATAATTGGAGAGCAGGAACCTTCCAGAGCCCTCTCTCCTCTACTGATCTCAGTGACTTCCTCCTCAGCATTCAGGTTACCAGGGCAGGCATTCCAGCAATTACTGCGGGAGTGACATTGCTTAGTTATTTTGAAACCAAAGCAAAGTTCAGAATGTGCTCCTACTATCTTGCAAACTCAAGGGAGAAAAAAGTAATCCTCCAAATATGTTTCATTCAGAGTTAACTCAATGCATCTGCTTTATTTAGGTAATTTTCTTGACAACCTTTTACAGGACAGACTATGGAAAGTTTTTGTGAAAATTGATGGTTTTCCTTCTCTGCAAGCATAAATACTTTGGTTTTCATCAGATAATTTTAACTACAGTAATCGGGTTTTCTAGGTGACCTAGCATACTTATACGGATAAAATGATGAAAATAATCAATGGAGAATGGTAGAGTAAAAAATAAACTAGATTTAGTAGCACAATATGTTACTGACCTAGTGAGATTAGATTGTATTCCCTATTGCACTTCAGGGAGTATAATTCAATCTGTACACACTTGCAGTGGTTTAAAACACTTTTCTGGTTCTTAATATAGCAAGTATCTATTAAAATTGCTTCCCCATCCTTAAAAGCTGGCCTTTTTAGAAGAGGCATCTACAGCAAGTCCTTTTCAGTTTCAGAATGGTTGTGTTAGTGTGCCTGGATGAATCCAGTTTTTAGATGTTATCACACAGTCATGAAAGAATTGACTCAGTGGAACCTGTGGAGGAGATCAAGTCTGATCTTCCACTCAAAGTGACACTAATGCTAGCGCTAAATCAGGTCAGTCGTGGATTTGTCTAGCAAAAAACTGAAAAACCTCCAAAGACGGAATTCATATAGTTTCAATGACGCACTACCCACCTGGTGAAAAGTTTTTCAGTGTCTAGACTCCAGACAGACCAAACTGATGTTTGTTATGTTATCTTATGCTGCTGAGAAGAGTTTGTCTCTGTCATCTTGCAACTACTCTTCAAGAAATTGTAGGCTATGGTTAGGTTGCCTCTTAGCCTCTTTGCCAGACTGTGCAAGCCTGTTCCCCCTACCTGTCCTCAGAGATTATGTGCTTTAGTCCCTTTATCACCACGGTAGCCATCTGCTGGACCTTCTTCAGGTTTACAACATCCCTTTGAAACTGGAGGAGAACTTAACTGGGTACAGTTATAATATGTCACTTTCTGAGAGAAAACTAGCTAAATAGCTGATCTAAAAGACCAATTACTCATGAGAAAACCTGAAAATATCTACCCATACACATTAGCTTTTCATACTAGCTCCACTGGTTCTGGTATTCCTGTCAAGTGTTAATGCTAGATGCATGAAAAGGATTTAGAGCTATAGGCTTTTTTGCATTAATCAGTAATATTAAATTAGTTGGTTAAATATTGCTGTGTTGGCAGAAATTCAAGACAGTCTGAAAAGGATGCAAGAACTGATCTCAGCTTGAATAAAGATACCGGTCTGAGCTCCCAAGAGGGGATCTTTAATGAGGAGGCTACTGTAAGGAAGTAAAACACTTTTTGTGGAGAATATTGGCAAATATACTGGGTCAGGCAAATTTTTAGACTCTATCAGCGCTGTGGTATCTGGCTTGGGAATGGTCTTGAGAATGTTTTCAGGTATCCTTTATTAAGAAATATTCTTTCTTGAGTTGCTCTTATAGGGACAGCACTTCAGAAAAGGGCAGGAAAAAAGCTCTCTCTCATACAGATACTCTAGGGAAATGTATTTTAAATCTTAGGATTAAACTTGTTTGCCTGTGTTTGAAACGAAGTATTGATTGCCACTATAATCAAAGAAAGATTTTATTGGTTCTCACAACTACTTTCCAAGTAAACATGGCAACTGTTAGTGAAATTACTTTCCATGCTAGAATAGGAGTTATATTTATTGATGCTTCCCAGAGTCATCTGGACTTTGTGTGTGATAAAGGCTCTTCTCAATCACATTTCATTACAGAGTGGCTTTATGTGACTAATGATTTTGAAATGTGTAGTTTGAAACTACTGTTGTATATTACTTAAATAACAGCATATATGTAAATATTTATTACATTTAAAGATTTTTATGAGTGAGTCAATGAATATCCCAGAATTAATTGGCTTATTTTCATTTTCAAGTGTTTAAATCTTTCATTAAGTCCTTTCATGCATGTTTATTCCCATTAGATTTTAGATATACTTTCAGTCCTGGTTTTAACTTCTACAACTATCTGAATCACAGAACTGTAATTATCGTGTATCTGTAAACTAGGTAATAAAAAACAGCCGTAAGAATCCCTTTCTTTTCAGAGATCCTTTAATGCTTATACTTCACAGAGTGATGTAACTTGTCTTTCATCTGAAAAGTCTTCATTTTAAACTGTGGTGGACTGGCCCTGATCAGCAACTAAGCACCCACCAGCTGCTCGCTCACTCCACCCCAGTGGGATTGGGAGAGAATTGGAAGAGCAAAAGTGAGAAAAAGTCATGGGTTGAGATAAAGACAGTATAATAAGTGAAAGAAAGACAAGAAGAAACCCGAGTGATATAAAGGCAGGCAGTCACCTCCCACCAGCAGACCAAGGCCTAGCCAGTCCCCAAGCAATGGCTAGTTTGGAAGGACTACCCCCCACTTTTATTGCTGAGCGTGATGTTATATGGCATGGAATATCCCTTGTGTCAGTTTGGGTCAGCTGTCCCGGCTGTGTTCCCTCCCAGTTTCTTGTCCACACCTACCCTACTCACTGTGGGGGCAGAGTGAGAAACAGAGAAAGCCTGGATGCTGTGCTAGCACTGTTCAGCAATAGCTAAAACACTGGTCTGTTATCAACACTGTACTGGTCAGCAGTCTAAAACACAGCGTATCAGCTGCTATAAAGAAAATTAACCCCATCCCAGTCAGACCCACTACATAAACATATTTGTCTTTATTGAAGATGCAGGGACTGATGCAGTTCCGTACCTGAACAGCACTACCTCAGATGGGAATATAATTATTCAGTCATACAGCAATGTTTCTTACCAGGTTTTGCTCAGGTTGATAATAGTGGAACAGAATCACAAAAGCCGGATCAGTTGTTTCCCTTAATCAATAAATCCATGTCTGAATTTGTTTCAGGGTAAAATCATATTTATAGACTGAGAATCACGAGCAAAACTTGCCTGTAGTTTACTCAATAATTATTGAGGTTATTGTATATAGCAGCGTTACCATTGCATTGCCACTTCTGGGTGCTACTTTTCATTTCAGCTACTGAAATCTATATTTGTGTGAAATAACACTTTGCGTTGTGGAAAGAATCTAATTCGGTTCCTTCTAATGCCAGATTTCTGAGCCTTACAGCAATATTATGATCTTTGTAATGTTAAGCTCTGATTGCCAGTGTTTTGTGTCATTGTCTGTATAACTTGGCTAACACGGTCAGTCCTTTTGACTCATGAAATATCAGATGTTTTATAAGGGAACTTTTCTGTGATGTACTTCACTTTAAGGAAATTATATTTTAGCAGCAAGTCATTTGCCTAAATTCACGTTGTTGGTTATTGACCTTTTTGTGACAGTACAGAATTGCATTGTGCTTTATGACTTTTCATCTTCTTGAATAATGACATTTCTGTTTAACACACAAACCATGATAGAACTTCAATCAAAAATGCTGACTACAGTATACGCTAGAGGGTTAAACAGAAGTTCCTGAGAGAATAGTAAAGCATACACATTTTTACATTTATGGATGCTGAACCAAATCCATTTTTTTAATGGTATGGATTTTTTTTTTTCTTTATTAAATGATGGAGCTGGCCATATATATTCTTGTCATTAATCAATAATTTCTATTGTTTTAATTTTATGTTATGAAAGGCTAGAAAGCACAGCTGACTTACAGAATACTAACTTGACTCAGGTAAATGATTGCTAAGGGATGGTGATTTATTATGAAATCTGGGAAAGATCAGGGTGAATCTTCCCGCCCAACCCTTTTTTTATCAAGCAGAATCAGATTTGCAAGTAATGAAAACAAGAGGCCTCCACTTAAGTCAATTATTTCAATCTCAATTAAAAATAATGTTCTTGTCAGAGAGTATTTAATGTAAGTAGTTCTGCTGGTCTGAATCTGCTGCTTTGTCAACTAAACACCTGTCTTTTAATGGTATTAATGATCTAAGATTGTGAATATATGTAGGCAAGGCATAAATCTCTATAGGATCAGAGTCCCATGTTGTATTTACTCATGTAGTAAAGCTGTCTGCTTGGCTGGCTACAAGTTAAACTGTACCCTCTATCATATGATACTCCAGACTATGAGAAATGTTAGTTTGTTTTTTTTTCTTAGTACCAAAGATGACTATTATTATGAAATTATCCTTTTTATTTATAAACATATTTTTACTTTGGTAGCAAAGGCATGCTAAGTTGTAGAGGTATCTTATGTTTTAATTTGGTTGCTCAGCAATAAATGTAATATATTTACCACATTCAGGACTGCTTTTTGTATATCAATCTTCTGATTAATTTTTAGGTTTGTGTTTAAGTATGTGTCATTTATGAGGTCATTTAAGTGGTAGCCATTGGTGCAGGAATACAATAAATAATAATGGTTCCTAGTAAAGTGTTCAAAACAAACCTGGGAATCAAAATAGCAGTGCTTGGCAAAAACCAGACACAAGTTAAAAACTATTATCTATCAAAAAGGTTTGAAGATTAGTTAAGTAAAAAGATTGAAGGTTCACTAATTGAGCTCTATTTGTTATATTTCCATCTTTTAAAGATCTACATAGTAAAAGATAATTCAGTAAATAAAAGAACAAAACCCACACACATTTCTTTTTGTAGCTGTTTTAAAACAGCGAAAGTAAATTCCTTATAGTATAGCAGGTTTGCAATGTTGATTTGAATAACTAGAATTTGCTTGATTTCTTGAAACTTTAAAAGACTAAGCAACTGAACCCGTGTGACACTGTGATGTCGGTACTGAGGGTTTCTGGTGATTTTGTTTTTATTTTTTAAATTTTGTCTGAACATTAACAGCTAAAAATTACAGCTATCTTGCTATCTTATTTTCCTGAAATCATTAATCCTTGACTATGTTAATACCTTATTTTAAAAAACCTTGATCTCTGAGATGTAAACAGAGACTTGAGGTTGATTAGCTGTTGTTTTTCCTTATGTATGTTACACATTGATAAACTTTTTCATTTCAATTTGCTTAAAGGTAATGAATAAAAGTAATCCATTTAGTTGCATTAAACTGAAAGTTTTCAGCTCTCTGGAAATAGAATAGCTTTGTTGTCAGGCTCTTGCACTCTCTGGAACTTCATAGAGATTGAACCGGTCATAACTCACTAAGATATTCCTACATATGTTGAGTAGAAGGGAAGATATAACCAAGGAGTACTATACAAGATAAAAATTCAGGCAATTCAGTCGAACGAAAGGTAAATGAAAAGGGAATGCAGTAAATCCTAGTTTATGTGCATAGCAAGTGTTGGTTAAGCCTTAGATCAGGGTTTCAGTCACGCTTTCCGTTCAGTGTGACTATTTCTGTGCTTTAATGTGAGCATGAGAATAAGTGTTACCAGATCTGGGCAAATGCACCTATCAACTTCAATTTATGGAATGGATTACATGCTTCAGCATGGTCTATTACATTGGAAAGTAATGAACCAAAGCACTTTGGCTTTAGCTGTAGTTTAGCAGAACTCTTAAAGATGGCACTGGCTGGCTGCATCTGGATTCTTGACTGCACAGACTGTTTTGTTTTGGGTGGTTTTAATCTCAAGATCAGGATGGGGCCTCCTGCGAAACTGCCCTCAGGGACAGAGGAGGGAGTTGGCAGCTATTTAAAGACATTTTTCTTACAGCACAAGAGCTCTTGATTCCCACGTGTAAGGAATCAGGCGGGGAAGGCAGGAGACCAGTGTGGCTGAGTGAGGACCTCCTGGTCGAACTAAAGTGGAAGAAGGAAATGCACAGGTATTGGAACTAGGGACATGTATCCTGGGGAGAATATAGGGATGTTGCCAGCATGTGTAGGGATGGGATCAGGAAAGCTAAAGCACAGTTGGAGTTTGGAATTAGGCAAGGAATTTGAAGAACAGTAAGAAGGGCTTCCACAGGTATGTTGGTCAGAAAAGGAAGATCAGAGAAAAATGTACACACACACACACACACACACACACAGAGTAAATAAGATGGGACATGTAGTGACAACTGACATGGAGAAGGCTGAGGTGCTCAATGATTTTTTTGCTTCAGTTTCCACTGGCAATCACTCTTCCCACATCTCTCAAGCCCTGAACCTCAAGGCAGGGACTGGGCAAACCCAGTCCCTTCCATTGTAAGAGAAGATCATGTTCAAGACCACCTGAGGAACCTGAACTTACACAAGTCCATGGGACCTGAAGAAATGGATCCCAGGGTCCTGAGGAAACTGGCAGATATTAGTTGCTAAGCCACTCTCCATCATACTTGAAAAGTCATGGCAGTTGGGCAAAGTCCCCAGTGGTGAGAAAAGGAAATATTGCACCTATTTTTAAAAAGGGTAATGAGGAGGTTCTATGATTCGGAGATGCTTGACATGGAGAATTTGAGGAAATATTTTCTATATAAAATAATCAGTGCATCCTAAAAGGAAGTTTTGATAGATTTTTTTCCTTGTCTTTGTCAATTCAGACTGTGGGCTGTAGGGTGGTGTTTCTCAGGAACTTGAATTTACTTGGGCAGATAACATAGTATGGATTTCCACTGAAGACTTTTTTATTGTTGCTATTTCACATACAAATACCTTAGTCCAGCTCTTGGTGACCATACCTTTGAAACAACGATGAAAAAAATCCAGTAAATGTTTAAATGTGATTCTGTGCCTTGGCTGTCCATTTTCCACTGATAGGTCTCATGCAAGCGATCAGAGGCATGTAATTTTTGTTTACAGGACAAGTTTTTAACATATTCTTAGGCGCAGCCCTGCATAAAATGTCTTGTGTTTGGCTTTCAATGCGGCAGCTATATACAAAGACGAAAAAGAACAGCAGGCCAGGGAAAATATGATCAGCCCATCATGCAGTATCGTAGAGCATATAGGTATGTTAAAAAATTTGGAAGTAACAAATACGTTGTTGGTGTTTGAGTATTTGCCTTGTATACATTCTAAAAGCTTTTTAGTATACATTATAAATAGATGAGTGTGTATGTGTGGACTGCATTGTTATATTTGCTCATTTTAAAGTGTGTTTGTATCAGGCTGTATACAGAGCCCTCCCTAGCTGAACTCTAACAATAGCTGAAAGTGTACTGACTGTGGAATAACTCAAAAGATGACGTTTTCTGTGTATTTCATTACTGTAAAACATAAAAAGCTGCTTTGTTGTCTTCCCTAGAGCCAGTAGTTTGGATAGATATTTACAGATAGATATATTAAAATACTTAACTCATCTACTTATAATTCATCATAAAAAGGTAACAACTTTATGAAAGTAAAATCAATACAAATTGCATATGGCTCATGGGATAGATTTTATAAACTGTTTTTTTTGTTGTTGTTGTAGTAACATAAACATCTGTGAAAAGCCACTTTTTTGCAATTCAATTTTAATCTTTCAAATATAGAACAGGGACTATTTTCTCCTCACTATGTAATTTCAAATCCCTTTTTTGCTGATGGTATTTATGATCGTAAATAGAGATATTAAAAAAATAGAGACACAAGATTTGCTGAAATGATTTGCTGAAGAGGCTGCATGTACATAAATAAAAGATGTATAAGTAAACTTAGAACTTTTAGAAATATTCTTCTTGATCTGTTCTTTCCACAATGAGGGTTATGGAACTTTACTGGATTATAGCAAATGTAAGTGAGGTTGTGACCCTGGCAGAGGTTTACTTTGTGTTTTTTCTGTCATTTGGGGCTTCATGAAATAATCAGTTCATAAGTAGTGTAACAATAGAAATTACTTAGGAACTTTTACTGTAAAGTGCTTAATTCTTGTAAGAATTTGTCTAGGGGGATTTCTTGTTTTTTTGTTACTGGTATTAGAGTTTGCTGGTTGTATGCTCCTATGTATCCAAATCTATCTATCATATGGGAAGGGAATATATGTGGCCTGTATTTATGGTAGTTGCTTGCAACCAGTATGCTAGAAAATGTTTGAAAAACAGTTATGGTGGAATAGTAGTGATTTTAATACCAGCAGAGAAAGTAAATTTCAGGTGTTTGTCAGAAGGCAAGTTTCAAGAGTACAATCTGTAGAAAACTAACATTGCTGAAATAGTTATAAATTAATTTCCTAGTACAGATGATGAATGAATTTGTTAAACTTGTTATAACTTTTGTGCCATTTTGTTTACAGTATAACTTCATTCCTGCTAAATCTGTATTTATGCAATTTGGCTGAGATTTCTGCAGGCCATTGATTTGCTTGCAAAGTTTCTGCATTTTTAAATTAGGCAATTAATGGAGCTGCCCATTAATCATAAGATGAAGAGCCACCACTCAGAGTGACAATATCACTATGTGTCTTAGTCAAGAATTTTACACCAGTTGAAGTGGCTGCAGTAAAATAATTTCAGAAGATAAAACACAGAGGGCTCTAACCTTATTAAAACATGTCAGTAAATAATAGTTGTTTGTTACTGGTATAATTTCCAAAATTTCTGGGGTATTTAGTTAAACACTTATGGGGACTAATTGTAAATGATATATACCCATTGTTACTTAGGTTAATAAAAATGGTAATACCTGTGCAAAACTGAACTGCTTTCAATGCCGTAATGTAATTACATCATGGAAAACAGCATAATAAAGCAAGAAGAAAACCCTAGGTATATGTAATTTCAGTTTAAACTTCCTTTGGAATGAAAAATACTGGCTGGGTGTGGGGACCGCTTTTAAACTGGGCAGGAGAACTGACTCTATCTTCCTGTACTATTCACTTGGATTAATTAAATCAGAATGTAAATTTGCACCAAGCTTTTCTGTGTGAATAAGTGGGTAGAAAATATTGTATTTTTTCTCTGGTAAGTGCTCTTCTTAACAAAAGAAAGGCTTGGACTGCAGCTTGATATAATACTTCCTTACCAAAATCTTTGGCTGTGGTTATCCAGGTATCTTAGACCAGACATGTCTATCGAAGAAGGAGAACTTAAAAGTTTCTCTCCTGAAGGTTTACCTGTGTTTTCACAGTGGTAGAGCAGCTGTTAATTTCCCAGGCTAATGTGTGAACTGCAGTGAATCTCAGCCTTTTGTTCTGGAGAAAAACAGGAATGCATATCCAAAGAAAAAGTTGCAGACATTAGGAAAGCAAGGAAATTTCCTAGTTTGCTTCAGAACTGCAGGTCTGTCAATAAAGAGTGGTTTTGCTCTTTGGTCTTCTCTGAACCCCCTGTGTGGGGAGGAGCTGAACGAGGAGATGAGTAGGATGATCATCATAGCAGGGAATCAAACTGTACATGTGGCGGTGATCTCTATATGAAGAACATAAATTTCTTTGCATTAAGCCCCATACTGGTGGAGTTGTATTTCATCCTGAAGATAAATCATTTATAGTTAGGTATCTTTAATTTACACTGCAGTCTGCAGGGCATTTAGATCAGCAGAGAGATAATGGGTTTAATCTCTTCGAGAAACCCACTCATTTTGCTTGTTTCAACAGTTTGGTCTCTATGGCATAAGGAATGATGTGTAAATTCAGCTGTAAAATACATCCATTTGCAAATAAAACCACAGCGCTTACTTGGAACTGTTAATTGTACGCTCATTTTATTATACTGTATGTTTAGATGATAAATGCAAAATTTGTAACAGCCTTGCATGTCACTATTTCCTGGATACCAACCCTCATTTTGCCAAATCCTAAACACTAGAGAACAGTTTAGCCCTGTCAGTGCCTTATGAATAATAGGAGAGAGTCAGGCTCTTTTCTTTTTCTTTTCTTTTCCCATCACTTATACAAAAATTTTGTGGTGAGGGAGGAAAAAAAAAATCTCTAAAACCACTGTGGGATTTAATAGAAACATAAGAGCCACTGCAACCAAGTGAATTCTCCTAACTGCATTTCTCTTACTGGAGTTAAGCAACTCCAGTAGGAGAACAGGACCTGAAGTTTCCGTAATATGAATGATTAACCATTCTAAGACATTGTACTCCAATGTCTGCGTGGTATCTTGTAGTTCCACTGTTGAAATGAATCCCAGTCTTTTAGCATAACAGGTGCCAGAAAACCTCTTTTGACATACAGGATGAAGTAGCAAGAGTGGTCATAATTTCCTAAGCTTTTACTGTGAACTAAAGAAATGCAAATCGTACTTGATCCTTAATATCCCAAAGGGATGTTTAAAGGTAAATTTAATTGAAATGAAAAGTCATTCTAATCCCAATAGTTTGATCTCCACACCGAAGGATCTTTACAGCTATAAGGAAAAATTAGTTGATATAAACTATTACCTCTCTTTTGAGCAACCACTTTAATAATAACTAAAGTATAATACTGAGCATGGATATTACAGTTTACCATCAAAGTTATCCCTGCTTTAATTGAAATGTTGAAAGTTAATGCAAAAAAGCATGCAGTACAAATAATGAAATTGTGATTGTCCATTGCAAACATATTAATAGAATATCAAATAAAGGGAAAAGATGATCATGCAGGCGCTTTTTTTTAATACCTTTTCAGTTTTACAGAAAAAATGAGCTTTGAAGTGATGTACAGTAAACCGCCTGTAAAATGTATTCCACATATAAAATATCAAGTACGTTCAAATGCAAATAACGTAAATCTTAAATTATGGGGAAGTAGGCAATTACTATTTCGTGGAAAAGAAATAATTTATTTAGTAGAAATGTTTAGAAATTGATGTTTGATTTTGAGACGTTGGGAGAAACAAAGGGAGTTCTTTATGACAAATCAAAATAAACTTAACTAATTTTCAGTTAGAATGTACAGCAGGATGGCTCTGTGTAATAGAGGATGGCAACCCTCAGCCAAGTCTTCACAAAACAAAATCAGATTTTTAAACTGCTTCTGAAACTATAGTTACTTCTGAGCTTTTTTTCCTTTGCATATCTGTAGTGATTATTCATATCCTGTGTAAATCAAGACAAAATTACGGCAGAGGTAACTGCAACTGTCATTATCTACCCTAGAATATCTCATGTCATACTTGCATATTTATATACTTACATTCAGGACTAGAAATAATCTGTGGAGTCAGAATACATTTTCATCTTTGAGATTCATGTTTGAATTTTAAAAAGAGGTAGGAGAGAGTCTTAGAAATAATCAGAACCCAACGGTCATCTGTATGAATTGACTACTTGTATTTCTTTTTCCTGTTTTAGTCTACTTTCATAAGAAACTAAGCGCATGTGATTGCACAGCCTGACCTGCTGGTTGTCCAATATGTTCATGTACTGAAATTTTGATCTGGAATGTATGCCTGTGTGAAACCTTTTGTATATCATTTATTTTCACTTTATAGACAGACTTTTTTTCTGTTAACATTGCTACTAAATAGTCGTGGGCATGGTATTCATGTTTATTGATGTTATATGCCTGTATTTGCAGGCAATTGCCCTCTTTTTTTTTGTGTTAAATACAAATAATGTGACTCTTAATGTGCGCAGAGCACATTTTACTCATTTAGCCATGTGCTTACATGGTGTTTGGACATAACTTAGTGAAGAGCATGATTTAAAAGAATCTTCACAATTTTCTAACTGTTGTGAAAGTAGGAGAATAAAAAGAAAAATACATTTAGTTAAACATAGTTGCATTAAATGCTGTACTTAAGAGACGCTAGCTCAGATCTCTACAGAAGTGTTTTGTGTTTTTTCCCTACAGGATGAAAATGTAGCACTCAGAAAACATGGATAATGCAGCTATCAAGTAAGATAGAAAATAGTAGCAAATGAAAGAAAATCCTGCTTTAAAGCCCCAAGACAAAGTCATAATCCTTCTGGATAGATCCTAATAGATTCAATTCCTCTATAAAAGTCCATAAAAGGGAAAAGAGAATGATTTCAGAACTCTTTTTTATCCTAACAGTTTCCCAAAATAGAGGCTCTGGATGATAACTTTGTATTAGCAAATGTTTGTTTTCCGGAGTAGAAGTTTTCTTGTCCTTCAGCGTTCCAGGAAGGACTGTTCCGCTCCATTCTGTGATACTGGGGCTAGGGAGGGAGGAATGGCAGGAGCTAATTCTAAACCTAGAGGTTCATCCTTGAGCCAGGAGATTGCTGAACTTCCCGATCTAAGAACATACTAAAGCTGTCAGCCATTATGGTGACAGGACATGCCTCAGATAACTCAGAGAGGTGAGCGAAAACTTTGGGTGAGATGGTAGCAGTTCCTCCAGAGTCTTAACCACACCTGTTGCTTGACAGGGATGGGCTGAGTGTGTTCAGACGACACACTCCTTAGAAACTTCTGCTGCTTCCCTTGCATCTAAGGCCTTAATTGTCCAGCTGCCCATATGACGGCACAGCCACATAGTCTACAAGGTGATATAGGTGGTATTATGTGTCCTGGCTGATAATAGTCCTAGAATGCAAGCTATATTTGATCTGCCTGATAGCCCTCAAGCAGCTCAACAGTTTTGTGTTGCCTCCCAAGACCAAAAAAATATTCTGAAGGTTCTGGAAAATGGTTTGCTAGTATAGGACCACAGAGAAATTTGACTTTGAAGCTGACCCTGCTTTGATTTGGGGGAGAGGGAGAGTGTTGCAATCGGTGATCTGCACAGATCCTTCTAATCTAAATTATTCTATGGTTCTACATATGGCATTTTGAGCAGCATGCATACATTATGTTTCATGTGAATTTTAAAAAGTGTCTTTAACACTGAACTAACTTTCTCTCTTACTACAAATTCCAGTAGTCCAAGCTGTTGTCTAATCCTACGCTGAAAAACAAATGCCTTAAATGTGTTTGAGCCTATGGGCTTGTCTACCTAACACATCAGAATCACAGAATCATAGAATCGTTTAGGTTGAAAAAGACCTTTAATATCATCGAGTCCAACCATTAATGTGATGCAGTAGATCCCTGGCCCGCAGGAACAGAGCTGTTTCTGGAGCACAGGTGCATCAGGGCAGCACTGTGCCTGAGATCATAAGCTGGACGGAGAGGTAGGACTAATTAGTTCAGGTGCAGTCTTGTGTTAACTGAACATTTCTGTATTTAAGACACTGACTACTGTCTCCTCATGGTGCTATGTTATGTCAGGAGGATACATTGGTTTGGTCAGAGCTATCTTGTGTCTCTCTCCATGCTGGGATTCGTGAAGATATGAAATGAAGATATACCCAAAACCTTTTCTCTTCTTCAGTGGCTCAGAGTGATCACTGCAGCTAGAGGTGGATACCTTATTGTCATTAGTATATGAGCAGTACAACCAATCTGAAGTAAGTGCTAGACATCTTTCTCAGTGGTCTTCTCAGATATTCTGAAAGCACTGTAACAGAGCTGGAATAAATGAAAATATACGATTACACTGTACTGGGGTTTTTTTGCTATTTGTACCCAAATTCAGTTAACATTTATGCAATCTGGCTGTGTCAGACCCTGCGGAGTTACAGTGTACTTTCATGCTTACGTCACTGTTAATCCATAAAACAGCTAGTGAGGTTTTTAGGGGAAAAATCTAAGTGTGAATTTTAGTAATTAGTAATGCTAATTCTATGCAAATAGATATTATGATAGATTTATCTAATACTCTACAGTAAGTTTATGGTGCAACCTGGCTTCCAAACTTTCTGTCTGAATCTGTAGTTTTAGATTGAGCTATCTCCATAGCAAAAACTTGGCACAGGTGTTGTATAAGGGTTTATTTTTTTAGCATCTATGCACAAGATTATTTATGAGAAGAAGTATGCAGCAAGTTCCAAGACGTCTTAGAAATTTTTATGAGTTAAAAAACAGAGATATGTAGCAAGAAGTCAAAAGGTCTGAGTACTTTTCCCAATACTAGGCACTAGGAAAAGCATTAAGTTAACAGGAAATTAGTGATCTTTCTGAAATAACATAACTTATTTCAAAAGTTTCCCTGTCTTCGCAAACCAAAACCAGAATGTTTTGTAGCTGTAACAAATGCAGTAAGAAATGCTACAGGTACAATCTGGTACTGTGCTTTTGGAATTAAGCTTACCTCGGTGTGGGAGCAGAGACCATTCACCACCTAGGCAATTAACGTTCTACTCAAGGTTTCACCCTGGTGTAACAGAAGGTTGAATTTTGATCTGTGTCGGTAATGATGCAATAAAGTGACTCAGTTTCCTCAAAGGTCCATAGGTATTATGTCCTACATGCAGTAGAGACTTTTACCTGTAATGAATTGGAAAATGTTATCAAATAATTCGAGTTACAGGGTCAGAGACCAGAATAACAGAACAACGTTTGGCTGACAAGCACATAGATAAAATTTTGGTGAAATTTTTAACAGTGATAAAAGTCATTAATAATCATGTACACAAAGCGGTTAAATATATCTGCTGCTGATACTTAATTCAGAAAATAAGTGTACAAATTTACTATGAACAATATGCAAAAACGATTTGAGATTGCATTCCTATTGTTACCTGGTTTATGTTTTATATGCTTCTCTAATTTGAGTCCATGCAGGGTATAGAACCCACACTGCTTGCCTTCCAGTTCTTTCCATCTGTCACAAGACTGGGAACTTAGGGAGGAAAGGGCTCAGTTATTCAGGAGAATGTAGAGGAAAAGCTTTCAGTATTGTTTAAAGCCCTATTCCTTCAATAGGGGTTCTGGAGACAAATTTCTGCATCTGGATTCAATCCCATTGATTCCATTGACCTGTCATTTGCATGGGCTTATGACAAGCTTGAGCCCTGATTTTAACATACTTGTTTATATATGTGTAAGGCCCTGATTTCTTTGGTACATATATAAATAGTTAATACTATTGCTGATTATTATGCAAGGAAGTGAAGAACAAAATCCAGTGTTCATTGCTTTAGCTAAACATGTATCTCTAAAAATGTATAGCCATGCTAACTTTGAAGTTGCAGTACCTGAATGAACTTAATTAATTATATTTACTTAACATGAAATATATTGATGTATTTTCAGTTTTAAAAAACTTACAAAAAGATGGAGTTTTTATAACAAACAAGTTTATGATTTGCAGTGTCTTTGTTGAGATGTGAAGTTCATCCTGTTTACTGGTAGCATACCCAGTCTTTTACAGGTGAACATAAAACTTTAAAACATTAAGAACTTTGCAGCTTTGAAATGTTTAAGCCGTTTTGAGTGATTTCTCAGGTGCCTTGTTTGTAGACAGAAAATTAGCCTGATTTTCAAGTCTAAGTTTATAGATCATCTATCAATGTGGTCATCAGTAACGATATTTGTTTGTCATTTGGTTAAAGGTATTACAAATTAAATTTTTGGACTTATCCATCTAATACTCTTCTGAAACTCTGATGCAATGATCATTAAATCAAGAGATTACTCTTTACAATAACCAACAGGCAACTGCTGCTCTGAGCTGTGGGAGTTGTACAATCTTTTAAATAGTTTTTATTTTGGCCTTCTTCCTAATTTGCTAAAATATTGCAACATTAAAAATTTTTTGTAAACCTCAACTTCCCCATGAATGAACCTAAAAGATTTTACATGGTCATGTTTCTGTGCTGCCTCTTAAAAGGCATTATGTCTGTATGTTTAAATATAATTTTGGTTTTGATACACTGCAGCTACAGCAAAGTCTGTGACATACTCTTGGCCTTAAAAATGGGTGATCCAGTCAGAGCATGATTAATTCCTTTTGGGTCTTGTGGTCAATCAGGGTTTCACAAGTAAATGTAACAAAGAAAAAATGTCTTGTCTGTTTTCCCTTCATTTGCGTGAGACTAAGTATGGTAAAAGTTACGTCCTGTTCCTTCCTCAATCTGCACCTTGTGGTCAGCAAATTGTGGTCCTGTAAACTGCGATTCTTTATCTGATATCCTTCTAATTAAATTCACAATACCCCAATTGTGAAAGCGTATCAGGCATTCAGAAAAATGGAAGCATGCTTCTTATGTTCACAGTTTTAACGGTTTATGAACCTATCTCACAATTTCTGAGTGCAGTGTGACCATACCTTAATCTGGTCCTTAAGAGAATACCCAGTGTATTTCCAGTAAAATATATATGGGAATTTAGATAATTAGGTTTTACACAAGTTGGCCTGGCTGTTCAGCATCTTTGGTCAAAATTAACTTCTCCTAGGTATTTAGCAATGGGAGTGAATTTAGTATATAACTTTATTCCTTTTAAAAATAAAGGTCATCTATTTACATGAAATTATATTTTTCATGTGTATGTTCTACTAAATTCACCACTACATGTCTGCTGAGTATAGTAGAGTTACTACTAGTATAAATTTAGGCAATAGATTAAAGAGAAAAAAAAAAAAGATGGCAGAGATATAATTGAGAAAGCCCTAGTTTTGGACTAATATAATAGAAGCTGATTTTGGACATAAAGAATTTTTATTGGTTTTGCATGAGCTGGAAAATATGCTGCAGCTTGTGGAATTGATGTTTGAACTCTATCTTCAACCTGAGAGATGAGAAATATAGAATGCAATGGTTATATAGAAGCAGTTCAAATGAATGTTGTGGGGTTCATTCTACACTGCATATGCTATGTTCATCATTACTCTTATCTACTTTCCTACTTCTGAGGTTTTCTTTCGGATGCTATTTTGCTCACGTAGCTTTAATGGACATCAGCAAACTGGAACACTGTTATATGGATATTTTTGCAATCAATGCACTTCTTTTTCTGAAAATATGATGGAATATTAGAACATAGACTTTTGTATTGCAAAAGCATGCTTTTTAAAATCTGGTATGCAGTACTCTCTGATGAATTCATACCTCTATTTAGAGTAATTCTTGAAACTCTTGCTCCTACATGAGTGTTTCTACTGTGAATATTGCATTCTATTGAAACAGCAGTGCGCATGGATCTCAAATTTCTGTTGTCCTTGGTCTACCATGGATTTGTGCACATCCTGATCCATAGTCTGCAGTTTCCTGAAGGGAGATGACCACCACTTTGCTGTACATAGGAAGTAATTTGTACTAGAAATCGTATGTGCTATCTACATGCAGAAAAGCCAGCCTAAACTGTTAATATTGTGAACAGTTGTGACAATATGTTATGAGTTGATTTCTGGTAGGATTGTTTGGGGTCTCTCACAAAGAGCATCAGTCTAAGCCAAAGATGGTAAGCAAGGGGAAGCAAATATAGTGGACATTATGTTTTCAAATACTGAAAACTTTCAACAACTTTTATTTTTTAATGAGAAAGGGTGTCCCAAGAATATTCAAAACTCTGTAAGGTGTGGTAAACCACCTATACCATCATGTACTTTACATCACCAAAATATTAATATAGGCATATTTCAGCCTGGTGTTATGGGTGTTACTTAGGTATGATTGTTCTCAGTTTTCCCTTTTTTATTTTATGCATGTATCAATGAATGCTAATTGGTTTTATCTACCACTAGTTAGGTGGTCTGTAGATAATATTCAGAGAACCATTTTTGTGCTAATCCAATCACTCATTATAGTAGGTATATTACCAATTTCATTCCAGCATGTTGTTTTTTTTAATGTGATAGCAGTTACCTGTAGAAATGAGACTAAGATCTCTAATCCCATTGCCCCCTCCTTGGATAAATGTAGCAGCCCGATTAAAGTGCCAAGGAATGGGAGATCACTAATGAATTAATCTTCTCTTTTGTTTCATTATTGTTAGCTTCAGGTATCTCTGTAATGTGTTTTTCTTAATCACGGTAAGTAAACTTACCTCTTGAATGGTCTTAAAGTATGAGAAAGAAGAAATAAATAAGCAGCACAAAACATGAGCATCATGCAATCAGTCCTTGCAAAATATCATCTAACTACCACAGGGAAATCACCACTTACTACTGTGAAGAACTATGAGTCGGCTAGTAAGTCAGCATGTCTGTAAGATGATGAAAGCTTCTTGAAAAAGTCATCTGCAAAGTTTTCTTTTTATGTGGATTTTGCATAATAGATTATTTAAAATTCAGCTGTGAATTATACTTCCACCAGATTTCACATAGATTTCACTACTACTTCACACAGAGTAAATACTGCAAGATTTCACACAGATTGTCTTACTACCACACACACAGAGTAAATACTGCAAAGTGACTATACCGCATAGCTTGCAAGTTATTTCACACAGGATCATTTTTGCTTTAATAACAATGTCTATTGGAAATTTACTATGCTACAACAATAGCTTTACATGAAATCTTGTGAATTTGGAATATTAATGTAAGATAAATTACTTTTAAATTGAATTTCTAGAATGCAATTGATTGTGTTTGCCTGGGATGAGTAAGGAATTATCCACACTTATCTAAAACTTAGATATGCTTCTTCTGAGCAAGTTGGAGAATAATTTAGGAATATTTCTGATAGAATGCAGTGTATTTCACATTGCCTTAGATTACTTGAGAAACAGAAGAGCAATATTTTGATAAAGTATATCTTTAAACCATGTTTATAGGTAAGGTAAAGGTTGAATTTTCAATTTATTAAAAGCAGAAGTATCAAAAACTTTCTACCTTCATCTCTGAGACTATTTTCTTCTTGAAATCTTTGCATATCTTTAAAAGACTTTTTTATTTGTTGCAGGTTGTTGATTTTTTTTCTATAGCCAGCATAGATTTAAGTTTGCTATATTCCTTAGAACGTTGCTCCAATGTACGTTATTGACCAGCATTTTCCAATGGTTATGAAAAGCAGAAGGGTCATAAGACATAAAAATGGATAGATGGCTTGATTTTATTCTGGCATTCAACTTGCTTAGCTATAAAAGCTTTTCTCCATTTGTCAACAGGAAAACCATTCTTGTGAATTCTGCAGTGGCAGACCTTAGTAACAGGTAAAATCCAACAGGAGAGGCAAGAACAGTCAAAGGTCTCTTAATTAGCTTTTTAATGTACAGTGAAAATACATTTTTTTATTAGTCATGAGTAACCTGTAACCTAACATGGTGTTACTCACTTTAAAAAATAATTTTGTTTTGATTGCAAAGGAATCCACTGCATTCTGAATGCCAAGTTAACAATGAATGTCTTGCTTATGAAGCAGAAATTTACTACTTCATCTAATGAGTGAAGAAAGAAACTCAAATGAATACAATAAACAGGATTTTCTGAAAAAAAGCAACACAGTTGGATTTGATTTGAAAAGAGCGATAGCAGGCATATGTCATGTGTCATTATAGGAGAGAACTGGCAACAGTATTATTCATTATGTGGTTTCAGAGTGCCCTAAATTGGAGTATAAGATTATTGGAAGTGGATGATTTCCCCAGATTACTGCTTAATAGTGACTAAAGGGCCCACATTACTCATATTTGCAATGAAAATAGTGCCAAAAACCAGCAGTAGTTGACTGGAATGAAATGTGGAGCCCTCAGGGTTTTAGCTTGAGATGCAGCTTAATTGTGTGTCTCTTGCTTAATACAAATGTCCCTGAGTCTCTGAGGCTGGTGTGCTTTCAGCACTTGCAAATTGATCCAGCAGTTTCCAAAGTATTTACAGGGTTGTTTTTTTTTTTTTTTCTTCACTGCTTTCTAAACAAATTATTATAATGACTTTGCAGACGAAAGTAGGTTTCCCTGTTTCTCACTGTTTATCATTACCAAATGCTGTATTTTTTTTAGCTTCCTGACAGCTTTTGTTTATTTCCTTTAACTGCTTAATATTCTATAATGGCATGGCTAAAAGAGGGTTAGGGTCTGAATTGTCCTGAATGGAACCTTCCTTTTGTACTTCTAGAAAAATGGACAGGTAAGAATGACCCAACCGGCACTACTGTACTTTTGCTGTAATACAACTGATGTGTTGGTCATTCTTGTAAATGAAATATAAATGTTGTGAATTACTTTTAAACAAAAGCAATTAGTATTTTCAAGCAGATTTATTAAACTACTTTTAGGAAGAATTTAAACTCTGAAATCTCTTACACTTTTAAGGGCATATCTGAGCACTATTTGGATAATTTTTTGCTAAATTGGTTGTAGGGTATGCATAGAGCATTCTTGTAGAACAGCTAAATTAGAAATGACCTGAAATTTACATAAATTTGACCAAAAAATCATGTTGTATTTCTTTCATGGTATTTAGAATTTGTCTCTGCCACGTCCCATGAGACGAAGCAAAAACATTGCATTACTGTGAAAGAAAACCGTTTTGTCGTGCGAAGGTGCTGGACTGAAGTGCAGAAGAATGAGTTTTAATTCAGTTCTTTGTTGAATTCCTGGTATGCCAAACTCAGACAAGACTTTTAACTGCTGTGCTTCTATTCCCTTCTGATAAAGTGGAAACAGAAGTACCTTCTTTTTGCCTATTGTAAATGTAAGGTGTAAGTAGCACAGACTAACTTTTACGTAGAAAATGTTTTGGGAAAGGACCTCAAGAAGTCATCCTGTGCATCTACTTTAAAAAGCAAGGCATGGAACTGAAGTATTTAAATGTTCTATTACAAATAGGGAGATGAGCAATGGAAGAAATTATTCCTATATTGCATCCTGTCTGGCAAAGGTCATGATTTCTACTTCTTACCTACAATACCTCATCAATTTGAATACGGTATGAAAGAAATGTCAGATTCTGAAAATGGTGCTTACAGTCTTTGAATTCAGAGGGATCACTTAAGTGGTTTTGGGTCAATATGGTTGACTAGGTTAGAAACTAACTAGGATTAATTGGTAGAATTTATAAATAGTAGGTGATTAAAACCACGATCTTAAATATTCAAAATAAACTGAACTGTTACACCTTCTGAGTTTCACCAATCCCTAAGTAGTACATCTCTTAATGTTGATCTTGTGGTTGTGTTTTTCAAAGAGAAAATTACTGATGGCAATTTTTAATTATTATTATTTCCTTTAGCTTAGAAGATTAAATAGCTGTCTTACACTGCTCAACAAAATTTCTAATGAACATTTATAACTTTTGTAGATCAGGGGTTTTTTAACATTTAACATGTTAAAGACATTGCTGCCTGAATTTAGCCCCTATTACAAATGAAGTTATTTATTATGTTGTATTAGTTGCAATTTTCTGCCTTTCAGAAATTACTTTTGCAGTTCATATTTCTGCAATACAATAAAATATTAACTGTGCAAAAAGAAGCATGATACTGGAGAATCCCTGAGGTGTTACACAATTAATACAAAGGATGAATATCAGTAAAGATGTCTGGGTTGATGTGATATGATCGTTTTTAATATATAGAAGAAATTCAAGATGAAGAATAAAATTGATCTCATTCATGCTAAGGTGAGAACTCAAAATTTGGAAACAAAATTTTTCTAGAAGGAGAAAACCTGTATGAAAAGTACAAATGACATTTGAAAAATAGTAGGAAGTTCTTCTTATAGTAAGTTGAGGCAAACACACATGTATGATCCCACAATAAGACTTTTTTGTGATCATTATTTATATCTCATAAATTTTTGAGATCAGTTATTAGGGGATGAAAGCTACATTCCATTGTTCTGTGTAAAACCCCACTGAAATAATTATATTCCTTCCATGTAGCAAGGTGTGGGGTTTTTTTCCCCTGTATAGTCTAATATTGTTCTACCACCTCTTGGGGAAAGAAAGGACATATTTGGTTATATTATGTTTTCCCTAAATCAAAAAATACTTTCACTGTATCAGATTACATGTGAACAAGTGGGAAAACCTTGTTCTTCAGTAGGGCTTTAGCTAGATACCAGGTTTGGTCTGACAGAGCTTGCAAAATGTCATTACCTGCCATACAGGAGGTGTTCAGGAGAAGATGCCTTCTGTTGTGTTCAGACCTTACAGGTTAGACTAGCTACTTGTGGTAAGACTTTTACTGGCCTCAAAATCTCTGGACCTGACTCCCTCCCTTCAGCCCTTGCCTTCATTGGCTCTGGGGAGTGTTGCGTTGCTCTCAATGTCCTGAGAATACTTGCAGTTCTCCATTAAGACAACATTTTTCAAAGTATACACAAAGAATATGTATCTCCAGCTCTCTTAAGATGGAGCGTATTTCTCCACTGCATTTGCTTCAGTAAGGGCAAGGGGGCTTGTTGCTTTTTATTCTCTCCGAAGGATCAAATCGACCCAGCTAGAAATAGATAAGCATGAAAATACCTCAGGTGTCTAGCTGCTATGTCTTGCTTGTATGTCCATGTTAATAACAGTTGACCAAATACAGGACAGGAATGTATGTTTTTCTCAGATCATCCGGGACCTTAATTTTTTTCTTTGGGCCTTGTCTGCAGTAAAGAAAATAGTTTGTCCTCTGGTATCAGCTGGACGTGTATCATATAATCAACTCCCTGCCATTTTGGGAATGGTGTTTGTTATTTGCCCTGCTCTGGTACCTGCCTTTTTACTTTTTTCCACCTCTTCTCCTGCCCTCTTTAAGGTATGTTGGGACTGATTGAATGGCCTGTGGACTGGATGTCAGACAGGATGATTTGGTCCCTTCAGTCTTTGATTTCTGTGAAAGCTATGAAGTACAGGTGTTCTAAATCTGACTCTGCTAGTTAGTTACTGTCACAAAAATCACTTATGTGCCTTGTGCCTCAGTATTCCCATCTGGAAAACTTGGATATTATTTAGCAGCTTCAGACATCATGCATATTAAATATCTGGGAAAAAAATTGAAAGTTTAATCTAATTAAAATACTCATCTCAAGAAAACAATTTGGACTTGATCTTCTACAGATTAGAGCACGACTGGAACTCAGACCAGATATTAATTGCTATCCAAATGTTACACATTTTTTGTTAAGTGATTACATACCAGTAATCTGTACAGTCGCACAGTTGGTTGTCACATCCTTGTAATATTCTTCTGCTACTTCTTTTCCTGGCCAAAAGATGTGGTGCTTTACCCATTACAGTTTCTGTAAGCTTCATGCTGTTAATGTTCCTATCTATTAAATACCGTGTCTGAAAGTGCAAAGTATGCAAGGGAATACTAATTGAAATTACTGTATTTATTTCTCTCTGAGGAAAAGTATCTATGTACTATAATACTAGGTCTTAGGGCTAGAGATCTTGGAATTCACATTCACAGTAACAGCAATCTACTTTGTGCTAAAGATAATAGGAGACAATACTTTGCTAGGAGCAATATCTTTTATGTCTATTCTGTTGTATGAAGCCAAAGCCTAAGGCAGTTAGATAACACGTATTAATAGGAACAAAACTTTTATAATATTCAGGGAGTAAATATTCACCACTTCTGTGTTAATCCAGAAACAGAGCACTGTGATTGTTGGATATAAAACCAAATGGAGAAGTATCTGCTTCTCTGTAGATGGAATCTTTGAAAATAGAAATGACTAGACAGCATCCAGTAGGCAAGCCAGCAGTGCATTTTGTGCATGGAGCTGTGCAAAGTGAAGCTACCTGCACCTCTGAGAATAATTGTAAAACCTCAGTTGCATATGTCTCTGGAAAGACTCTGTACATTGCCTGTATTTTCCACAAAAATGTAGTTAAGCTGTATTTCAAGTTCACAGTAGGAGGTTTCTGCTTAGTCTTTGCACAACTTTTGCCTGCACAATATTCTCAATACTTGTTTATTCTGTTGGCTGAAAAATAAACCTTTTCAAAGAACTAGAAATTCTTTCCCTGACTAATACTGTACCCCTCTCATTATTGTCTATGTTCATTAGTATATCACTTTAATGAAGTAATGTGCTTTGTTTGTCATAAAAGGAGACACATGTCTGAAGAGCTTTATTTTTATTTCACTGCTGTGCCACTGTACATTTAGTGTAGTTGTAAGCTAAATGCTTCGTCATTGAATTATGTCACCATTAACAGCCACTTACGATAATAAAAACTTTTTTGTGAGTTTTTTTCCTCCTGATAAGTACAGTATAAACTGATACACTTTTGCTTTCAATTAGACTGTCACCATAGCATGTAAATGGTGGGGGTTTTTATGTCAGGATATGGAAGATGGGCCAGCTGAAAGGAAAACAGCTGTTTTGCTTAAGCACATGGATTTTAGACTGAAGGATGAAATCATGTCCTAATGATGTTTAGTTAGGCTGTAATAATGATCTTGATGTGATCTATTGTGGCCACCGTATTGGTTTAAATGTTTTATTATTTGTAGAACAGCTCAAATCTAATTCTTAGTTTAAATTTATGTGATACTACATAATCAAAGATATCATCTGAATTAGTGTTTATTTGCATGTCAGTATGTGTTTGGTGCAGAGCTATGCCCACTGATGGTAACAAAGAGTTTGCTGAAAGTTTTGGGAATATATTTTAGCAATATATAAATCTATTTACATGTCTTAATGCAGTTGCACATAAAATACTTGGTTTTTATTTAAGAAATCTCTTGGATATTTTTTAAGTGAGGCTTTCTCTGGAAAACTGCAATGCCAAATGCATCTCTGTTCTCTAAGAAAATGATTTTGTTCATTTGGAACAGAATGTGAAGTACTCCACATGAAAGGTTTTTAAATAATCATTCTAAATATTCCACACAGCTGAAGCTCTGAGATGATGTCTTTCCCTCCTCAGCAGACTGCCTACTCATGTTAAGCACCCTGGCTTAAAAGCCTCCGTATTGCAGAGACTGGGGTGACAGGTGTGATACTACTAATGCTTTTCTTTCTAGGACTAAAGTTGCTATCACTCTAAATGGCCTAAGTTATTAAAAACAACAGACATTTCTATTTTTCATCCACAACAGATAATTGGACGCATAATTTTTTATGGACTCTAAAAATGTTATAATTGTATGGAGATAAATATTTTAAAATTTTGAAATATTAGCAGATAGGCTATAATCAACACAAAACTGACTTTGTATTGTGTAAGAAAATGTTTACTTTTAATTATGGCTTCTCTTTATTGTTTTATTTAAGGGGCTGTTAAAAGATTGTATAGATAAAGAGAAATATTCAAGTGTAGTTAAAAAGACCTTTTTGGAGAATACAGTTTTCCAAAGCATCCTTGTACAGCTTTCAGGGTGAAAACAGGCTTTTTCATTCAAGAAATTCTGCTGACGTGGGTTTATGTCTAGTGTTCTGTTTAATGTTTCTATACTATTTTAAAGCTCCATGAACACCTGCAGAATGAGAGCCAGTGATAGTAAAATGAAATACCGGTAACCTTTCAGAAATATGAATGGAGCATGATTCAGTTTTGAAATTCATCTCAATTACACTGAGCACAAAGTAGATGTGTTCAGATGTCAAGTTCATAATGGGGTTTTTTTTGCATAAATAATAAATAATAGCAGCATGACATGTGGTGGTACCAATATGTTAAAATCAAGTCTGCTTTTTGTATGAGTTCACTTGTGTGAAATATGAGGAGTAATTTTTGAAAGATGATGGTAAAAGAAAGGTCCTTCCCTGTGGAAAGAATATAGAGTGAAATTCTCCCTCACGATACCTGCAGAAATGTATCTTAGGTTGTACTGGAAGAGCAGACAAGAGGTAGCTGTTAAATTCTAGTATCGTCACACATCTGTTTGGATAAACATGTTTGGGGGAGTTTCCTTTACTTTTCATTTAGGGGGATTTTAATATAAATTGACTTTGAACTCCCAAAAGATGTTTTCAGTCTGAAGTGAAAAACTGATGAGAACATGGTTCTTATATAAACTGATAAAAATAGTTGAGCATTAGCTCTTTCTGTTTTGATTTTCTTACTATCCATTTTACTGAGGTGCACTTCTCTAGGACTGGTACTACATTTTGAAAAGGCTGAGTAGGACAGATATAAAAATAGTATTTCTTCTGTGCAAATGAAACAATTACAAAGAGTAATTAAAATGGAGCAATGTAGAGAGAAAACTCATTAAGGATTACCAGACATTTCAGTGAGAATGTAACTGTGAGGATATCAAAATCATATTTACACTTAAGTGGCTCTGACCCCAAATCTGAGGCAAAATCACTGCAGTTATTATGCTTATATTCAGTTCAGTCATAGCAATCACTGCAATAGATAGGTTTATTTATAGGATATATCCTATATAGCAGAAGTATTCAAGAGAAGAAATGTGAGAAGTGCTCTAAATGAGGCAGCTGTGGATTGAGCCCTGGCTTGTAACATTTTTAATTTCCAGCTTTTGCTATTGGATATCAATGTGACTGTCATAATTTTCTCTTTTGTAGTATTAGGAGTTGGTGTCAATAAGACATCCTGTAAGAAGCAATGGGAAATTCTGATGAAAAAACAGGGAAATTTAAAAGCCAGATGTTGTTCTATTGTCAACATTTTTAACATGAAAAGAAGCAGCCCGTAGTGTGTATGTTTCTAACTTTACTTTTGCCTGACTGCTCCTCCAATATCAAAACCTTAAAACCCTGCAATAACTTTATTCTATGCAGTTCACTATTAAGACTAAAAGGATTTTAATTAGACCTAGTTCACAAGCTGTACTGAGACCATCAGCGGTGCCTGTACATGAAATGAAAAAGTAAATGAAGCAAAAAGATGCTCTGGTTTCAGGCACATTTTATTGGGGTTGACAATGTTAACTTATTTAGTAGGAAAGCACTCCTCTTTTCAGTGCTTGAATTACTAGAGGAATTCTGTGGTCTATGGCATACAGAAGGTTGCATTAGAATATGATAAATAGTCTGTCTTACCCTTTAAAGTTTTTATTAAGAGCTATTTTGGCTAGCACATAGGTTGCATATAAAATATATTGTTTTCCTGCCTCTTCCTTTTCACATTCAGGTTGGAATAATAGATGCCATTTAGAGCAATGTTTTCAATGTGGCATTCACAAACCCATACATCATTGTGTATATTAATTTGTTCAACTTATTTTCAGGCTTTTCTGAGGGAACAATAGAGTTCTTTTAAAATAATTTGAATTTTTCAACTATGAATAAATCTGGTTAAAATACATTTAAATATCCAGACCTAGTGAGAATTGGGCATATGGCTGTAATGGCAAACAGAACAAGTACAGCAGTCATTACAGCTCTGAAATATTTTGTACAAATCTATTGGGCCTCATTTTGTAATTCGTTAATTTGATATTCAAATTCTATTTTATGTTCTTCCTTCAGCACCCCCTACTTAAATTAACAGTACTGAAATTGTAAACTAATAGACCTATCTTTCACCCACACTTTGATTTCTCAGAAACTAATAAAAATGAAACATTCATTATTTATCCAAACATTATTGTGTATTTTCTCTGTTCAGTAAGCAAAACTGTATGGCAATAATAAAATTTAGAAAATGACAGTTCAGGTTCTCATCAAGTCATCATTTCCCAACAGTTAATATTTGCATAAATCCTTTTTTAAAGCCAAGCAAACTTTTCAAATTTATTTTTACCTTTATTCTTATCCTTGACAGAACTATTAAATGGCCTGTTTTCCTTGCTGAGCAGGTTAAGAGAGGCTACTGTATGTAACCCATGGACTGAGGCACACAGTGGCCTAAAAATAGGGAATACCATGGGACTAAATTTGAATTTGCTAATTCCCATTTGCAATATCTTAACTGACAAACTGTTTCCTATTCATTTTAATGGGACTAGTGATGGATCGTGTTATAGCGTAAGGAGACATACTGAATAGGTCTGTAGGTCTAAGAGGGATGGCATATTTGTCACAGATCATATGGTGAGTTATAAATTATACCTGCTGTCTTTTGTGCTCAGTAATCCCATTATAGTCAAGGAGTATACAATATGAAAGAGAGCAGATGGTTCTGTCTCTGCTGCCTTCCTTCTGAGTTTCTGTCCTGGCTGTACTGCCAGGTAAATAGGTGCATTTCTCTGCTGTGCTTCATTTCTACACAAGTCTCAGTTGTTCATCTGAGAGCAAAATCTGTGGTCATTATGGGAGGTAGAACTTCACAGTGTCTGGTTCCTTAATCCAGTTTTTTATTAGACTTGATTTTTGTAGTTCTGGTACAGTCTCATCTAGTGCACATTCACTGGTCAAAACTTAGAAAATTCATTTTGCTTCCTCCTTCCTCCCTCCCTCCTCTGAATCAAATGAGTATTATGTTACTTGTTCCCTCCACGGCACAAGACGTAACATTCCCTCCTTGGTTAAACTGGATTTTGCTTCGGAAGCCTGGCTCGATTCTTCTCCCAAGAATAGTTGTTAACAATAGATGATATTTTCTTTCATTTAGCTCATTCCTCCCTAGAAAGTAACATGCTAAAATGCCCCTCAAACCTGCTGAAGTTTTTGCCCCTCAAACTTTCTGAAGTTGTTATCCCTATCAGTTATTGTAACCTAATATTTAAGCTAAGAAACTTGCAGCTATTTCAAAAAGTTTCACACATACTCTTCCCACGTAGAATATTGTGTGGACAATGTAATATTTTATTGCATTTAATAGTTTTGCCATTTTAGAGCAGTGGGGGGGAAGTGTCAAAGGCCTTTATTTCAAGCATTGCTTGCTTTTATTGGAGCAGGCAACTAAATAAATTAATTTAGCTATTGAAAGAAGCTATGGTTTCATTTGCAGTGGTTTGTTCCCCCAGCTCTTATCATTTCCCAGTCCCTAAACAGATATGATTTTCCTTCATGCTTGGGACGACTGGCATTGTTAACCTCTGTTTTAATCCTGGAGCTTCAGATATCTCCTAGTATCTTAAGACAAGGACAGTTTTTACCTGGGAAGAAACATTTGCAGCCCTCAACTTGATATTACACAACAACTGATGCAGGAAACAGCGGACTACATATATATAGATATATTATTATTATTATTATTTTTATTTATTTATTTATTTTTTGCCATGCAATTTATTGGAAAACAAGTTAAAGAATATGAGTCCAGGCTTTTGGGATGGGATACAATGAAATATTGAGCATTGGTTTATGCATGGAAGTTCAGAATTGTTACAGTAAAGCAGAGACCCCAAGGTCAGATGGTGGCAGAGTCTGAGTGTTTTGCTGATTTGATTGCTAATGCTCAAATTATTAGTATGTCCTGGCTCTGGATGAGTATTTCCTGGCTTTTAAAATTCATACACTAGCTTGTACAACTCATCACTTCTTGTGGAGTGCTTTATACTACTACAATAAAATGTGTTTACACCTATGACTGAAGGAATATGCAAGTAAATACTTGGTGACTTGGAGCAGGGCAATGTTCATATGGTTCAGTCAGCAGCTGTAGAATGGTTTGTTTATTTTTTTCAAATGCAGATAAAGGTGCAGCACAGAAATAACAGAACTTTGAATTTTGTGTCTGTAATCACAAGTGTTCAATATATCAGCTGAAGATTAGGGGTCTGTTTCTACAGTGTTCCTTATTTTGATGATCGAATCCTAGGTTTTAGGAATGGCAGCCTAGCTCTCTTGAAGATGGTCTTGGCTTGATGTTGCAGGTTAAAAATTACAGCTTTCTCACCTGGACATCTAACACTGTGCTCCCCAAATTCACCTTTGAACACTAGAAATAATGACCTGCTTTCCATAAGTCCCCAAAATGTCACTGACTCGATTTTGAATTTGGGGTATTCAAGAGGCCTGAAAAAAAAAAAAAAAAAAGTGGGTTAGGTGAATAAAAATAATTTGAGGTGAGTAGTTTTAAGGGGAAGGATGAAAACTCTGGGACTGAAGCCTTTGCTATCCCAAGGGTAGGCACAGTTTCCTCATAAATAGATGGTCTACCTTGGAAAAGGTAGAGTGCAAGTGGTGGGAAAGGTAGAGCTTGTTCTTCACACATATTAATTTGTTTGCATCTCGTTTGAGACTATCATAGGTATCTTTTTATAGGAGAAAGGAACACAGATGGGAGACTAACTCAAGTGTTTTAAACACATTCTTTGCTGCCACAAAGTGATTATATTCATTGCCACCATTAACCCCATTGTCTCAGTCACTGCACAATGGCTGAAGCTGCACTTCTGAAACACTCCAGCATGGAAACATTGACAGACTCGATAAACAGGCTGAAGGGTAGGACACTGCTGTTGCCTGTTGAACAGCTCTGGGCACAGATAGCTTCCTTTTAATATGGACAGAAAGACTAAGTGAAATTTTAGTCAAACAAAAAAGGCTGTCTGAGAATACTGAAATGCCAGACCATGTGGTATTTTGACTATTGTATTTGTCTTCTCTGCACCATTGTAACTATTTCAGTTAGCGTTTGTCTATGTTTTTACTGAGATTTTCCTTGTTTACATTTAGCTTAGTTTGCTGGTGTATTGCACACTTATTTGTCTTTTAAATTCACATGAATAATCTCTCCATAGACTTAATCTATGATTTGTTTTTAGACACAACGTGAATTTAGCATAGTATATGAATGTTGCTGTATTTTTATTCCCTTTGTTTTGTTGTTGTGGGTGTTGTTTTCTCTTTAAATAGGTCATTTAGACATAAAATACCATGTACTCTTCTTATTTAGAAGCCCTTAATAAGAGAAAGGATGTTGCATATGTATTACTTCTAAGTTTCAAAGAGTTCAGCTTTAGTGTTATGCTGTTATATACCTAAACAGACAATTCTCTATGTATATTTTGGTCCTGTCAGCTGAGTGAGGTGTAGAAACCCACCTTTTTGTTGATTCTCCAGTGTGTTTGTGACAATTGCTCAATTATAGAATCCTGGAATCATAGAATCATTTAGGTTGGAAAAGGCCTTCAAGATCATCAAGTCCAACCATCAACTATGCCCACTAAACCATGTCCTGGAGTACCCCGTCCACTCGCTTTTTGAATATCTCCAGGGATGGTGACTCAACCACTTCCCTGGGCAGCCTATTCCAATGTCTTGACAACCCTCTCAGTAAAATTTTTTTTCCTAATATCTAACCTAAATCTCCCTTGCCTCAACTTGAGGCCATTTCCTCTTGTCCTATCTCCAGCCACCTGACGGAAGAGACTAGTACTCACCTCACTACAACCCCCTTCAGGCAGTTGTAGAGAGCGATCAGGTCTCCCCTCAGCCTCCTCTTCTCCAGACTAAACAGCCCCAGTTCCCTCAGCCGCTCCTCACAAGACTTGTGCTCCAGGCCCCTCACCAACTCGGTTGCCCTTCTCTGGACACGCTCCAGCACCTCGATATCTTTCCTGTAGTGAGGGGCCCAAAACTGAACACAGGACTCGGGGTGCGGCCTCACCAGCGCCGAGTACAGGGGAACAACCACCTCCCTGCTCCTGCCAGCCACACGATTTCTGATACAGGCCAGGATGCCGTTGGCCTTCTTGGCCACCTGGGCACACTGCTGGCTCATATTCAGCCGGCCGTCAACCAGCACCCCCAGGTCTTTCTCTGCCGGGCAGCTTTCCACCACTCTTCCCCAAGCCTGTAGCAGTGCATGGGGTTGCTGTGACCAAAGTGCAGGACCCGGCACTTGGCCTTTTTGAACTTCAAATTACCTTGAAACCACATGGAAACCCTAGATTAGGTATGGATTTAGAGATAGGTACCTTTTAAATCAAGTGAATTATGCAAGTAAACTGATGTTAAGAAAGTGGATTCTAGATTGCAGACTTTATTACAAGGGCTTCATGAGTTGTTTCTTTCTTTTTTCCCTTCTTACTTGGTGGTAGCTTAAACTCCCTGATGTTTGTATAGGAAAATACTTTAATATTTGTGATGCAAATGTTTACAAAAGACAAATACAGATACATCATACTTTAAAAACAAATCACGGGGAGATTATTCAGCGTGCCTGTGCCATTGATCACAAACAATCATTGTACTTATACTGCATGCTGCTCTTAGAAGCAGCAGAGTAGTATGCATTTTTCTGAAGCAGAGTTGAACAGACTCCATTTGTCATGTATTGCTAATGCTGGAATCCAATTGATTGCTACCATTTATGATTCCCTGACCACATTTTTGCCATGAGAATTTATTATGGAAGGTAGATAAATTTCTCACAAAAGATTCATTTTTGTTTTTTGTTTGGTGGTTGGGTTGGGTTTTGGTTTTTTTTGGGGGGAGGGGTTTCTCTTATTTTAGTAGCCAAAATAAATGCAAAAAACCCAAGCATGTTCTGGAGAAGAATTTTATGCTACTGGCAGTTAAAAAATGTATTTATTCTTCTTATTGTTAATGATTTCTTCTTTCTTTTTGTTTTTGGTGGTTTTTTTTGTAACTGGGGAACTAACTAAATATTAGTAAAATTTGATATCAAATGATGCCAAAGTAATGGTCTTACTATGAGTTCATATATTCTGGAGAAGTGCAGAGGACAAACTAATCATAATATGACTGATTAAAAGGCAGGAAATTTTCTGATACTCAGTAGAAGTCAGTTGGAAATAGGACTGCTTAGGATGTATGATAAATGGGTCGTAACTTTGCATATTGTTAGCAAATAAAAAAGTAGGAAAGAACCACCTTTTTCAAAATGAAATACTTTCTTTTTTTGTGTATTAAGATTTTTTTTCCCCCTTTGAAACCCATTTTGTGCTGAGCAGTTTCTTTGAAACTGGACCCATGATGCTAAAATAATAATTTAAGATGTTATAAAGAAACCTTAAGATTCATCTGCCTTCAACGGAGTGGAGGCAGTTAGCAAAGTGTAGCCTTTTCAATCTTAATTAAGACTTCATTTTATATTGTATAGAGTTATCAGTTAGAAAAACAATGGTGTATGGCAGTAGAGGTAGAAGAGGAGAATGTGCATGCTTTGCTGCTGAACATCCAAGGGATGTTATTTACTTCAGTGTACAGTAGCACTAGCCTTAATTTCATATCCTTAGGCAATGTGAAATGAAAATAAGGCTGCTTCTCAGGCAAAATAAAAATAAATGTTTACAAAAGATTATGTTAGAAACAGTTAATTTGAAGGAAGGAGAAAAACTACAGTCTGATGTGGGAGCAAGAGAGGATTATAATGAATTTGTGGTAACAATTAGTTAATGATGAGATATAGATGCAGTGAGAGGTCAGTTTAAGAAATAATCTTGTTTTAAGGGAAATTTACTTACAAGTATATACATAAACTGTAAGTGAACCTTCTCAGCCTCTACCTAAACTGGTACAGAACTAATAACATTATTTTAGAATATATTGTAAAACAGGAATTGTAACAATTATGGCTGCCATAAGGACCAAAGGTTATATACCCTTCAGCCCAAGATACATTCAGGGCAAGCAATAATTATTATCCAACTATTTTTTGAAGGGAGAGAGAAACTTCGAGAGGTATGAAGTTTCTGTAGATTCTAGGAAAATACATCCATAGCTGAAGAATATGAGAACTCCGCTTGCCCAAAGCACTTCTGAATACAGTCTCCTTTGTAGAAGAGGGAGATAAGATTCTCAGTTGCCAGATCCATACAGTCTGTGTTGTTGAATCATGTGCTCTGGTTTTCTTTAAGTCTACCAGTAATTTCCTAGTGTCACTGTGCAAGTCTTTCTTAATTTCCAGTCTAGAAGGATTTGCTGATTGGTGGGAATTCTTTGACCACTTCTTCAAACGGCTGATCATAATAATGATAATGCTCTTATTTAATGAGGCAGCCCTCCTCTAAGGACTAAGCAAATATTATTTATGGCTCAAATAATTCAGGTACAGAGAAGTTTAAATCATCATGTAGTACCCAAGGGAGGGCTGCACTATTTCTGTCTAAGATTTCTTGAAAGAAATATGAGTGTTTGCATCCTATAAGGTTTGCTTAGTAGATCTGATGCTTCTCAAATTGTGCAACTTTTTGTGCATAAATGTGAGGATGTTGCATAGATCTTTGTTGTGATGATTCAGTTCTTTACAAATGAACACTTCCTCAAAGACTTACTGCAAATTATTTGTTCATATACGCTTCAGTCTGGAATCTTTTATACTTTACAGCTCAAATGTCTCTTCTTCCTCTATTCACAGAAGAAATCTATATAAAGTTTGTGTGTAGGGACAATAGTTTTTTCAAGGCCTTGGCTGCATCTAATTTCTGCTTATAACTTGTATTGATTAGGAATAGCAGCAAAAAACCCCCTCCCAAATGACAGCCTCTTAACTAAAATACCTGTAGCACAAAGCCCTAATAGTGATACAGTTATATAGATGAGGATTGTCCTTTAGCAAGAAGTAGTTAATTTTGTTGAAAAAAGTGAGTTAAGCCACACCAGAAAGTTTTGCACTGTTGACCTCAGTTATAACTTGGCAAAGACCACCGTTTGAGCAGCAAAATGCAGATTGCTCTTTCTTTGATGATTTTAATGCAAGAATGTTTGAATTAACCTATTGTATAGCTTTGTAGGATTGTCCTCTTAAGCCTTAGCTCCCATATGTGATTGCCATTGCACAAGTGGAGCTAAATTCAAGCTAACACTTAGAGTGGATAGGGATATGGAAAAGTGTGGAAGGGAATGCTTTAATCACAATTAATATTTAGAATGCTGAATAAAAACAAAGTGAAATTAAGGTTAGCCAAGTGACCATATTTATTTGCTTTACTTTTTATTCCCCCAGTACCCTATCTTTGAGATTTCATGAGGGTCCTCTGAAATGATGCTGGGAAGTGCTTTGTCAAAATGGTAATAGAACATTTGATGTAAGTATACTCCAGAGGCCCTGTATGCCAGCCAACAAAAATGAAAAAATTTGCAAGTATCTCTTCCAAAAACAAACAAGCTAATTATGTTAGCAAACTACATAGTGAGGTCAGCCTTACTATCCTTGGTTTCTGAAAACATTACCATCCATGAAATTTTATTTGCTAGTTGTCAGTCTGTGGAGTCTCAATTGGTTCTTCCATACATGATTCATAAGGGCAAAGGTCTTAAAAAATTTCCTCATCATCCTGAGCGATTCTCTGTCTCTTACAATCTCCTACTTCTTCCTCTCGTATTACACTGTGCTTCTTTGATTTGCACCACACAGTTCTCCCATATTACTGTTCATTACCCTTGCATATTACCCTTATTTTATTTTTCCTTATTTTGTCTGAATTTCTTGGTACATAGAAGGAACTAGATGTATTCTTTCTTATGTCTGTCTTTGAATCAGAGACTAGCCGAATATGACAAGAATTTATACCAGGGACAGATTTTGTTCATTTCAAATAGGAGTGACCTATGGGAAAAAGGATTTATTGAAAGGTAATGACATTTGCTGCTAGTTCAAAACTGAAGGGAGCTAGAGGGTCAGTCAGTTCAGTGAAAGGGGCAAAAAATTTAAAATGGATGGAGTAGATTAAGACCATCATGTTCAGATACCTATTTTCCACTTGAAGCAAGGAAAATTCTAGTAACAGGACTGGGGAGAAATAAAAGCACAACCAAAAGGGTAGAATGTGTAATAGTATCTTCAAAACTACTAAATGAAGAGAAAACAAAATGGGGACGGCAAATCTTACAAAAAATATTATGCAATGTTTTCTAGCAAGAAAGTAAATAAATAATTAATTTGATTTTTTTTTAAGTGCAACAGAATAATACTGAAGATAATCAACTGTAGAGAAATGACTGCTATTTTACAAGGAACTTTCTTGGTCTCTTTGAATGTGTACACCATTTTATAAATATAGTATCATGAATGGATATTCAGAATTAAATGTATTTCTTAGATTCCAGCACCAGAAATGCCAATTTCCCATTGAGGGTAATCTCCTCAAGTTGACAGTGTCTTATACTAAACAGCACATAACATTGACTTTCTTATGCACAAGATGCATTTAGGATGGATAAATCTTACTGTTGAATATCTCTAGACTGAAAGCACTGATGATGATGGAGTTCTTTTTCTATCATGATCATTTGAATTTGTTTTATGAAGATTTGAGGATGCACCTACTGAAATTTTTGGGAAATTATTATTCTGAAGTCTTATCTGTTTCCTTCCAAAACAGTGAAGTTTTAAGATTTTATACTTGGATGTAAGCAACTGTGCTTACTCACTTGAATAACTTGAATTTTGTAGGATGATTATAAACAGGATTCTAAATAGTTAGTATTTAGAATCTATATTCTGAATGAGCAGTCAGTGCCATCTGCAAGATGCTGTTGTTTCTTAATAGCAATACACATTATTTTTGGATTAGAGAAACCCCCATTCCCCTTGGAAAGCTCTTTTTTTATTTTGAACCAAAGCACTTAAACATTTTCATTTACAATACTTTGTTTCATACAGCAGACTTTCTCCATATAGGTATTGGTATCACATTTGTTCCAGTAAAATGTATCCTACTGTAAAAAGCAGGCCTTTTGTCTTCATGGAGATCCAATATTAGATTTTCCACTTGTCCTTTTGAATATCTCAGCTTGTGTTATCCAGTAGCTTAATGTGAAGGAAAATGTTTACTGGTGTTCACAATTACATGTAAACGGAACTATGTTAGCCAGATTCCAAATTATGACATTAGCTATTCTATCTGTTGCTTTATTCAAAAATCATTTAATGACAGAATTTGTTATTCATTTAATGACATTGTAAACTACTCTTTTTTTCCTCCTGGTAATCCTAATCTTTAATAGTGTTTGCTAGTTGTATTTTCTATAGTCAAAACGTTGGGGAAATTTCCTACCAAGTATCACTTATTTTGTATTTAAAACTACATTCACTTTCTTTTTTCCTTCCAAGCACTGTGAAAACTTACAGCTTTGTTTTTCGAGTGGTTAAAGTGACTAGTTAATATAATATTTAGAGATCTATCAGTCTTCAATGTAATCACCTTAAGGAACAGAAAATTAGGGGTTTTAAAAACACTTTTCAAAAACTATCTTGAGACTGATGATAAGATCACCAATAAAAGAACAAGCTTTATATTAATATACTATTTTGAATGAGGCATCAGAATCCTGTTTTCCAAAAGCGCCTATCTCCCATTTTTCAAAATAACAAAGGTATAGGGGTCTACCCTGTAGTCTCATACAAAAAAAAAAAAAAAAAAAAAAAAGAAAAAAAAAAGTGATGGCTTAAAGTGGAACAAAGATTAAATTAGGTGCTGCAGTTCCAAAATAAAAATTTGCTGCTCTCCAGATACCACTGTAGACAGCTGAGCAGTTTCATGCATTTTCTGCCAAAGCTTCACTGGGACTTTCAAGTCTGCCTCCAAGGTCCAGTGGATGGTCACCAAGCATATCTACTGGCTGCATTCCACATGCAACACAGTAGTTATACAAGCTTTGCTTTAAAAAGACAACCACAGACGGAGGTCACTGTAGTGGGGCTTATCTTGTGTCCAATAACACAATCATGGGAGTAATCACCAACATTATTTTTCAACATGTGCAGATTCAAACACATTTTCTATTTTGTAAGACAAAGCCCTGCTTGCCTGGTTCTGTTATTCTGCTGCTCTTGTGGACTCCAGGGCCAGAAGAGAAGAAGCAGGAGTTCTTGTCTGTATGCGTAGTTTTGTGTATTATAGGGAAAATCTCCTAGACTTTTTAAAATAAGTCTTCTTAAGCAAAGGAAGTAGTGATTTGAAATGTAAAATTAGACACTAACAACAGCAAGCATTTGAGATAGTTCGGGTAAGATTTTCAGAAGTAGTTGAACTCATGTTCTCTCTAAAGCCAATAATTAAAATATTAAAAAAAAGAAAAATCCAGAAAACTGCTGATTTTTAAGAATTTCACCAGTAAAATGTTATGCAATTACTTGGAATTTTATGTTGGGTTTGTTTTTAATGTTACCTTTTATTAACAGGTTCCTGCTCTTTTGAAATAGACTTTAATTATTTTTTCACCAAAATTAAACTATTCCTAATAAACTGCCAAAAATCTAGAGTGTGAATGTAAATTCAGTGTTGCAACCAGTGAAACAGTGGAGAATAACCTAGTTTTTGTAGTGTTCTGTAATTTTCTAGATGAGGCTGAATGTGGTTATGATCTTATTAAATCAGTGCAATGATCATCTGAATAATTTAGTACTGTGAGGCAATTATAAGGGTACGTTTTCAAAAAAATAATTTAATTTTACCTCTCAGAATGGTTTGGAGTATTTAGAATACATTTTGTGGTTCAGTAATTTGAGAAATCATAAAAATTATTACAATTAAGGAAGTGGTTAATAATGTATATCTTGTTTAGTTGCATTATGGAAACCAAAGTAATTTGTGTTTTAATTGTAAAAATGTTAAATTTAAGTAGTGGCAGGCAAATTAATCATGTAGTGATTAATCATGTAAACAGACAGTGGAGCTGGCTTGCTTCTTGACAAGAAGGCCTTTTTTTAATATTATTGCAGGATATTGGCATACATGCCTAGTTCTATGCTGAAATAGCCATGCTGGCTGAACTCAGTGGTCTCTTTTTCTACATTTCTTTGTTCACATACTGGTAACTGCAGACACAAGGTGCTTTTGGACTTGTCATGGTTGAACCCCAGCCGGCAACTCAGCCCCCCACAGCCGCTCGCTCACTGTCCCCCCATGGGATGGGGGAGAGAATCAGAAGAGTAAAAGTGAGAAAACACATGGGCTGAGACAAAGACAGTTTAATAGGTAAAGCAAAAGCCGTGCACGCAAGCAAAGCAAACCAAGGAATCCATTTGCACTTCCCACGGGCAGGCAGGTGTTCAGCCATCTCCAGGAAAGCCGGGCTCCATCACGCCTAACGGGGACTTGGGAAGACAAACACCGTCACTCCAAACGTCCCCCCCTTCCTGCTTCTTCCCTCAGCTTTATGTACTGAGCATGACGTCATACGGTCTGGAATATCCCTTGGGTCAGTTGGGGTCAGCTGTCCCGGCTGTGTCCCCTCCCAACGCCTTGTGCCCCCCCAGCCTCCTCGCTGGTGGGGTGGGGGGAGAAGCAGAAAAGGCCTCGGCTCTGTGTGAGCCCTGCTCAGCAGGAACCGAAACATCCCTGTGTTATCCACGCTGTTTTCAGCGCAAATACAAAACACAGCCCCCTACCAGCTACTGTGAAGAAAATTAACTCTATCCCAGCCAAAACCAGCACAGACTTCAGAACAGAATCTTGCTTAAGCTATTTATCATCAACATGATTCTATCTGGAGCAGCAGATCTGTGTGGTTTGGCAGCCGGATTGCCAAAGAATTGGAGGAATTTGTAGGGGCCATTGTCCGTTTCACCTCTGTAAAGCTGACCAGCAACAAGGGAAGGTGATCATTGCATTATGCAAATTCTTACTTATTTTCTGTTTGATAGAGGGCTGTGCACATCAGCTTAGGTCACTGTGTTCAGAAGGGGAGTCACCTTGAGTGTATAGTTTCCAATAGGACCAGCATGTAATACTGAGCCACCCGTTTAATTTGCTTGGAACAGTCTCTAGGCATTTATCTTTACAAGCTCTGCTGGCATGGTCATCGTTGTCCACAGCACAGAACAATCTATTTCAAAAAGCCATAGTTTCTCTTTGAATGATGAGTTGTCCCAAGGGAGTAAGCTGGAGAAAGTAACCATATAGTATTATTGAAACAAAGAAACAACAAGGGAAGGAAGGAAGGGGAAAGAAGGGAGAAAATACACTGCAATTGCAGAAAGAGTTAAGCCATTTTTCTATTTACACGGTTTATTTCACAAGTGTCTGACTCATTGGGCATAACCAGCACAGTTAAATTACAAAATTACTATTTGGTTCTTTTTTATTGACTACAATTCAAAGCTGCTTCAAGCCATCCAAATTTAATCCCCCCAGCTCTTTGCCAAGAACATTACCTTTTATTTTCAGCATTAAACTGTGTAAGATACCCCTAAGGCTACATGTGAGCTCACCCTCCATGATAGGAGCTAACAGAGTGTATCAATTGTTCATGATTTCCTATTCTCCTGTAAATTGGGAGAGGCGGGAGGAGCACTGGAATGCGAATTTTGTACTGTCAGCAGTTCTTTTGCAGGCTCTAGCTCAGGCAGTGCATATCGAGGTAATTAATTGTGGAGTGTTTTCAGCTCTTCACTCTGAGTTACCGTTTAGCAGCCTGTCAAAACTGAACTAATAAGCCCATTGCATGTATTTTGATATGCTTACTTTACTTTAACTGTTGGGATACTGTTTCTCTTTCCCCCTTTTTTGTTCAAATGGAGTTAAGAAACTACCGTGAGACAGTTAACATGGAAGAAAAGGCCTTTTCACAGTGATATGATACAACCTTTCAGTGAAGTTTTGTATTGCTTTGTTTCCTAGCAAATTCATTTGGTTTTAAGGTATCAGGGATTTTTATGAGTGTATTTTGTGAATTTGCTCTCCTTATGCTCCACCTCTTATTCCTAAATGAGGAGGTTTTTTATTAGTTGATTGCATTGCAGGTGTGAAATGATTACTTGTAACTGTAATTGCTAAATTATAGTGTCTTTTATTTGTGGAAATTAGCACTGAACTTTAGTATAAATTTTAACAGGTGACTTCTCATCTATATATTGAAAGTCAAATATTAAATCTATTTTAAATGGAAATAGATTTTAAAATGTCTCAGAATCTGTTTCCCCTAATGTTGAAAAATCCACGTTTAACGACAAAAATACTCAAATGAAAATATTTTAGAATCTATTAATTTCTCTTTATGTCTAAAAGAACCTGTAATCTTTAACAGCTCCCTCCAATATTTCTTCTGTTTTACTCAGTAAATATAGAGGCTATTGTCCAAAATTGCCTACAAGACAATTATGGACTTTCACTTTTCCAGTGTTTTAAAAAGAAATTTTCCTGTACATTTTGTTGTATTGAGTTCAAGATAAAGATCAGGATGAGAATATGGCTATGAGGAAATACATGTATGAATATATGCAAACAGTTGCATACGTTAGTGTTTTCTATCCCATAAAAATGTGTATAGTCTCTGCAGATATATATAGTATGTGAGGATGATATCTATCACATATACATCAGTACAGTTTATTGAAAACTTCATGGTTGCTCACCAACTTTTTCAATGATAGAATCAACTTGTTTCCTAAACTGTTCGTACTTGCACAGAGAAAGACTGCTGTCATGTGTATAATAAGTGAATAAGTTGTAACAGTAGTATAACAGGTAACATGCGTACACTGACAGTAACTTATGCCAGTGTACACATATGCAGGTATGTATGTATGTACATGTGAGTGTACGAGTTTATATATCATGGTTACAATTCAACATGTGAATGAATTCATGCATGATGCAAGTTTGACATGTAGCATTTGCTTTAAGTTGTGAATGTAGCTGTAATGCTGCAAATGAGAAAGTAGAACTATTTCCTGGAAGAAATATATTGGCCGATTCAGGGATACATATGATGGATTTCAAGGTTGTCAATGTTGCAATATTCTAATATACTTATCTAGATTTAAATTTACTCCACTTGAGAAATTTGTGGTTTGTCAAACTTATATTTTAGTTATTTGTTTTGTGTGTCCGTTCCCCCCCCCTCCCCCCCCCCGCCGTCTTTTTTATTAATGACACCGAAGGGTGTGTTTTTCCACAAATGAAGTGACCTGCAGAAGCATAAAATGGAAAGGCGCTAGGTATTGAATATATATTGTAAACAAAATTTAAATCTTTGATAAAAATATCCTTCTGCCAATATATTGCAAACATCAGTTGTGAAGAACCACATTATCCACAGCAAGTGACCTTACTGACCATCAAGATTTGCTTTATGTTTTGTTTTTTCTTTTAATTTATCCTTGCCAAAAATAATCTATCTACATTTCCTTGGACTGAATTCAAATTTGTCTTGAGAGCAAATTAATACTGTCAAAAGGTGTTAAAGTTGTCTTAAATTTATCCTGTCTGTTGATCACATGAAATATTTTAGTATGGGCAATTTGGCAATAGAAGTTGGACAAATGAGAAAGGCAATTCAGCTTCAGGAGATGCTCAGATTCAAATAAGAAAGGCAAAAGAAAGAGTAAAAGCCAAAAATTGTTTGATTTTATTTTTGCTGGATGAAAAACATACACTGGGAAAGGAGTATTTGCTGGTTTGGAGAAATTAAGAGTGTACCTGAAAACAAGGACAATGATATGGCACTAGAAGCAGGAGTTGCTTAAGAGGGAACAAAAAGTACTTTAATTTTTGGGTTTCAGAAAATTGCATTAGGAGCATGATTTAGGGATGGCCACTTTCACATTAGTGGAAAGTTGAAGCCTAAGTGTATAGTCAAATGTAATTGCCTTGCTTGCTGTTGATTGATTCATAGATTGTACAGGTTCATGGCTAGTCTTCCATTTCATTGGTCAAAATCTGACATGAAAGATATTCTTAATCTCTTAAGGTATGGAATTTATGTTATAGTGCCTTGTTTTGTTGCTGATCAAATGCTTTTGACAATTTTTTTCTTACAGATCTCTCAATTCCTTTTTCCATTTCTCCTTCAGTGTATGGAAAGTGTGCATTCTGAGTATTAGGCACAGATAAATCTGTACTGGTAGAAGAATTAAATACAATAATGTTGCATTGTTACATGCATTTTGAAAATGCGTGACCACCTAGTTTGTAAATTTGTTTTCTTAGAGGTACACAAGCACTTCCCTGTGGAGCAATTAGAAGTTTTCTTTTGTTCACAAAGTTTAACTTGTGTTTTTTTTCATTGGCACATTCTTGAAGTCTAAGCTATGAGATTTTTGTGTTGGTAAAATCTTAATGATACTGTTTGATAGTATTCCTGGAATAATGCATTGAGGTCTTCTTCCTCTAATAACTTGAAAATTGGTTGTATATATGTCTAAAGAGTCATATTAATTGCTTCAAGAACAAGACTTTAATGAATGAGCATTCTGAATTGAAGAATATTCTCATGTATTTACTTTCCACTGTTTTCTTCTCTCTGTCCTAATATCTAGATTTCAAAACGTATAAATATCAATATGGAAGTTTTCTAGTTTTCTACACTATATTATTCTAGTGACTATGGAAGGAATTACCCATGTTTGTTACAAACTGACTCTAGTGTCCTCTTTTATTACATTTTGGGCATATATGTTTTAGGGGAGTTCTTTTCTTTGTTTTGGGGGATTTTTGTGGGGAGGGGGGTTAGCAATCAGGTCATTTGCTTCTCATCCTGACAGGGCAGTACCTTCCCAGTTAACATAGTGATGTTTGCTAATTTTCCAAGAGCTAATAAGTCTGTGTGAATCATCAAGATAAAGGTTAAAGGTACACAAATAACAAGGTAAGTATTTACTACCAGCAGAAATTACTGTGTTTACAGTTGATATAGTGTTTCCAAAGAGAATCATAAATAAGTAAAGTAAAACTGTGTACTCTACATCTAAGCAATAATCATGGATTTGTTTGTAAATGTTGAGAGTCAGATTAGAGGTTGATACATGAGAGTGTGTGTTCAGTACCTGTATTTGCTGGAGAACTGATAAATTGGCATTTGACGTGATTATAAATATATATATATAAAAATAAGGTTTCTATTCTTGGGATTTATGAAATTCTTAAAAAAAACCTAATTAAAAAATCCCAAAGCCTCACTGCAGGGAGAAGGTCCAAAAGTAAAGCAAAAGGAGGGAAAAGGAAATGAGATCATGTGATTCAGATGCTGATGTCAGGAGTCTTGAGATTATTTTCCAGTTCTGATATAGTTCTCGTGTAAGTTAGGGAATCACTTTTTTCACTGAGATATACAATTTGCTTAATACCAGAGAAATTCGCAGTTCCTTCTCTGTGTACTTACCTTCTAGCTTAGTGTAAGGAAACCACCACTTTCCCTGAACAGACCATCAAAAAAACTTGGGTGTAATTTTGAATTTTAAATTTCAGATTCCAAAAATACATCATATGAATAACTTGCATTGTCTTTCAAGACTTCCATAGTTTTGAACTAAAAAAAGGTAAAATTTATTTACCAGATGAGATACTTTGATATAATTTACTTAATACTTTGAGAAATGCTGCTTGATTGTTGGCTACAAAAAAAAAAGTAAATAAGTCATTAAACTGTGTTAGATTGGCACGTTTTAACAATACATGAATCTTCAGATTCTTTCGATCTCTATTTGGAAAGTCTTTTAAGAGTGAAACCCCAACCCAGGTGCTGCATCCAATTGTCTGGTAGATAATACTTGTCTTTCATTATTTAATAGATAATCACAAGTTGTAAAGTTGTCATTTTTAACCATGTTTCCTGTCATTGCTTTGTTTAATCATTCATTTGTCCTTTCCAATTTTACTTGCAAATGGAAAGGGAAGAGACAGTGAGAATTTTTGAGATTGAGTCTTTTAAAACAGAAATGCTGGGGAGGTTCTTGTTGTCAGGTTGTTGGTGACTGACACTTACAAATTGAATCATTATTCAGCGTACAGTCAGAAAACACAGTTATCGGGTAGACTTATATAACACCAGCATTCTAGCTAACTCCCAAACTTAAAACTGCTTTGTCTCTCGATTTCCTTAAAAAACAGTCCTTTTCTGAGAAATTTATAATTGAATAAATGGTCTCTAAATTTTACTACTGAACTGTTGAAGCTCTGTCGCTGAGCATAATTGACAACTGCTGTCGTTCTTGCTACTCATTGGCATTGTGCAAGTTGCCATTCGGGCTTACAGACTTTTGGTGGAGGAGTGACCTGCAGCGTGGCTCAAATGCTAACTAGCTGGCTGCATCAAGCATCAGATATTAATGGAACTAAAGTCCCTGATACGAGTAGTCATCTCATAGATCTTGATATGTGAAAATGTAGTCTAATGAAGAGAACTCAGAAGGAAAGGTCTTAAATGCAAAGACTCTCCTTAATAGCTGTCTGGAGCCTAACAAAATAAAATAGCGTAAATACTTGCCTCTCTCTAACCTTATCAAATGAAATATACACTTTGGTAGACCTTTAAAAGTAAAGGAATATGGAGTGCAATTTGTACACTTTTGTTTTCCAGCAGCATTTATTTTTTGCATAATACAGCTCATAGATAAGATTAGTGTTCATTATGATAAATGGATAGCAACTGATGACAGACTTCCTGGTAAAGCCTAATAAATTTTAAGCCATTAGAGTTTCTTTGGCATATTTTGCCGTTTCCTCTTATTTCACAAGAATGATAGCTTACCAGTGCTTGAAAGCTGGGACATGGCCATTTTCTTTTCTTAGTTCAGAGTGGAAGATGGTCTTCTGCAGAAATGTAAGCAAAAAGCAAGTAGATGTGGAAGAAATTGTACCTCTGATAGTGTGAACTGTGAGAAACTAATGTCCAGAGAGTTGGTGTACAAGATGAAAATTTATAAGCTCATGCCACTGAGGTTACCTTGTGCTTCTTCTGTGATCTTTTGTTTGTAACAGTTTAAGAATTAGTAAGGTTGGAAAACTTTTTTCCGAAGTTATTACATGATGAGCAGATTTTCATTGCCTGTTGTACCTACTATGCCAGTTTACTGCAGTCAAGTCTTGATTATCCAGAGCAATACTGGGAAGACCAGATATTCTGGAGAAAGCAGTTGTGGCAATACCTCTTGATTTCTTTATCTTAGATTTACAGTGCATTTCTGTTCTGAATAGTATTTATATAGAACTCTACTTTCTTATTCCATTATATGCCTTTACAGGTTTTGGTTTTATTTTTTTGCCTTTCTTCATCACATCCATATGCATATTCAGACTTACACATTAAGTCTTTGCTAACAAAGTAATTTATTTTAAATAACTGGAAAAAAATCTTGTTTAACAAGGACAGTGGTCTGATCACCCCCTTGTGATGGGAGTCCCTCATCAGTAATATTGTACATAGCTGGATGACTAGGAATTATGGGTTTGATCTGAATCAGACCCAATGAAACAACTACATTTTTACCAAGTTAGCTAGGAACCTTGTTACTGATTCATGCTGGCTTTATGCTCTTATTTCAGCTTTATGCTCGCTTCGGACAGAGAATAAGTGACAAAGCGTAAAAGTAGAGTGGTATGGCTAGACAATACCTGAGCTGGCATGTAGCCCATCAATGAAAAGTTACTTTGAACAAATCTGAAGGAGAACAGGTTTATGCAAAATCAGTACTTTTCATCTTGTGGTCATTGTGGTGCTGATCTGGTACAAGGAAACCTTAGGGTAGATACAGTACTGCCAAACCACAGCCTTAGAATCTGGGGATGGGTTGGGTTTTAGACTTGTTAAGGTGTGTGGAAAAGAAATAGCAAAAATAGAAAAGATGAGGGAACACTACAAGGGTAAGTACACAGACATAAGATTAAGGCCCAGAGAAAAAAACCCAAAACATAAGAACATTTCCTGGTTTAAGTGTTGGCAGGGCAGAAAATAACTTAAAGAACAATCAAAGAAACTGTTTCCTTCTGTGTCTCAAGAAACAAGACTGCCTGCCTGCCTTGAAAATGGGGGAACAAAAAATAAATAACCTCTAAAGAAGGGACTTGGGTATATCCTAAGTTTATCAAAAAGAAATTGTGTTAATTTAATACACAGGTATAATTTAAAGTAAAAAATAGTCATCTTGCTTGGTTTGTTACTGCCATATATGCTGCAATCTAAGCTTGTATAACATAAATATTCCAGAAGGGCATCACACTTTTATTTGAAATATCAAAAGCAGATAATCCACCGTTTTTCTTTAAAGCTTAGTTCAATACTTAATTGTTCATATTGCTAGGTTTTTATTTTATCTGGTTTACAGTTTCTTCCTGTGGTCTAGTTAATTGCATAAGAGCAAGCCCATTAAAGGAAATAACTCTCTACTAGTTTTTCTGACAGTTTAGTTGAAGAAATGAGGTTACACCAGGGATCAAATCCAGCTTAGGAAAAAAAATCTTTACTACAATCAGTGATGGGCAAAAAGGAGAAGAATCCAATTTGACTTTCAAATCCCAGGTTGAGATTGAGCTCGAAGTTAAAAAAAAAAACCAACTTTCAACTTACAAACTCTTTTGATAAAGAAATCTTTGAGGGAAAAGAAATATGATACCCCAGGATACGAGGGTATTATTCTGATTTTACAGAACCATTCTTTGAGTTGAACCAAGTTATGATACGATCTGGTGTGAAATAATTTTGAGATATGAATTATCATTTTAAATTCACATTTAATAAGAGGATCCTTTTGCTTCCATCAGTTTTCTCTAATATTTGGAGGTGGCCAGAACTTCAGCAGGATTTTCCAATTTCAAATAAGGTACTCTACTTTAAAGACCTTCTAAGCTAAGCACAGTAAGCAGCTTGTAGTTCAGAATTTAGAATTATATTTAAGCGTTGCTTATGCAGAAAATCATGCAACTTTAAGCCAGTATTCATATACTCATAAGATAAATAAGACTTGAGCATGTGTTTCACAGTTTTACTTAACTGCTGAAGTACTTTCCTCAGTGGGTTTCTGTACCTGGCTCAAGCTCTTCATGTCTTGAAGTGCTCATTAGCTGCCTATTGATTCTGTGAAGAGACTGCAGTCTTCCTGGGTTTATCCAAACAATGATGAAATCACACCTGACAGTTCCCTTCTCTGTGTTATTGGATGCTGGCTGCTGATGCTATTGACAAAGCTGTTATTTGAAGAGAAATAAAGTAAATGCTAAGCTTGCATTTGTAGGCTGTGATACGGTTAAAAGTCACCTTTGTCATGAGGACAGCTTCATTTCTCTGATTGTATTGCGACTATAGAGCAAAGGTGACAAAGGTTCTTCAATGAACCTTTTTCTATGGTTTTTGTTAGAATCATGCCTTTTTGGTCTTGGCCTGAAATTAATAATTTAAGAAAAATGTGCCATTAAATCTATTTATTCCATTCTTGGATTTTCGAATCCATAAGCAAAGACCAGTTGTGCTACTTTGAGTGTTTCAGATGTACATTTTCTACAGGATGGGTTTATATTACAAGATTATAGGCACATTCGTTTAATTTTACCAATGTAACACTCTAGATCTGCATATCTTCACAGAGAAATGCACATTCTGCTATTAAAAAGTCTGAACACAGCCAGTACAATAAGGATGAGTATATATAATTTTAAATCATCTTGGAATTTACAGTAAATAAAAATCACTTTTGACAGATTAGATTTGCATACCCAGTAATTTATAATGAAATAAGAACATAAAATAAATCTGTTAGTAAATAAATTTTTCATCTTCATAGTAGAAGTACTTGAAAATTTTGAATAAATTATTCAAGATCAAGTTCCTTTAGTATTACTGAGAAGAATAACCTACCCAGACAGATAGGTTCCATTTTCAGTAGAGCTTATCTGAGAAATCTTTGTAGTCTTAGAACACATTTTTTAATTTTTAATCCACATTTTGTACATATGGGTAGAAGCAATCATCACTCAAGCATTTTTAGATTATGAGGGTTGTATTAAAAATCTAACAAGAATGTTCTTTGAATTTATTCTTTCTCTTATCATAGTAAGTGGGGGAAAGATTAAGTGAAAAAAGGAATGTGTTAAAACATCAATAAACTCAGATCTGCTGTTACATCAAATCCCTGAGTTCTTGCATCAAGATCCTCCAGGGCATTAACCAAGTGCAGGTGGGAGATCAGATTAACTTCAAATAGTAATACTCAGTTGAGAAAAACACTCTGTAACATAGACTTACCATAAAGCTTCATTAAAACATTTCTGGAAAAATAAATGGATGAAATGACAAAAACTATTTTTAATGTTCCTTAACTGGAATTACATATTACTTAGTCTCCTTCAGAATTATTTTTCTAACCTGTAGAAATAATTTATTTATTGTAGTTATTCCGTATTTGTTTATTGTAGTCTTTCCATATATAAATGTCAGCTTCTAGCTCAGAGGCTCTGAAAACAGGTAAATAATATTCATGGTAATTCACATCTAGAAATTGTGTTTCAAGCTGTGAACACAGCACTAACCTCTGTTTTATGAACATGAGAAAACCTCTTATCACATCAAATCAGAACTTATCTCATGCTAACAGATGGGGAAATCCTTGCCATGCTTCTATGTCAGGAATTCACTGGAGTATTATTATATACTCAAAAAGCTATCTTCAAATATTAGGGGGGAGGATTATTTTTGTTAGAGATTTCAGAGGATGAGAGGGTCTTTTTGTGTTAGGATAGCTGCTTTCATTATGCTTTTACAGAGAAGTAGTGGATTTGTGTATGGACGGAAAAGATTCTTTTTCCCCAGGAGTGTTAGAGCAAAATTGTCTAAAATTAGATTCTTTCAATGCTGGTTTTTTTGTTTGTTTTTCTTTTCTTCACTTAAAAAGAGAGCATTTTTGGAACTCAAAGATCAAACTCAAATGTTTATCAAAGACATTGAACTGACTGGCATTTTTTCTACATGATCTTTCTCAGATAATGTATAGTTAGGATCTGTATGATCTTTATGAATCTCCTATTATATGCAAAATGAATATTCACACAGAAGACAATTGAATATGTGTCACAATTTATTTAGGATGCAGGTACTGAATTCTTAACTTTCAGATTATGGTGGGTAGACCTTTGCTGGCTGCCAGACCCCCATCCAGCCGCTCTCTTGCTCCCCCTCCTCAATGCAATAGGGAGAGAAAATAAGATAAAAAAGCTCATGGGTCATGATGAAGACAGGGAGATCACTTATCAGTTACTGTGTCATGGTTTAAGCCCAGCCAGCAACTAGGCACCATGCAGTCGCTTGCTTACTCCCCCATCACCCAGTGGGATCAGGGAGAGAATCGGGAGTAAAAAAAAAAAAGTAAAACTCGTGGGTTGAGATAAGAATTATTTAATAACTAAAGTAAAATAAAATGTAATACCAACAACAATAATTATAAAACATAATAATAGTAATGAAAAGGAATGTAATAAAATTAAATTCACAGAGAAAAAAAAAAAGAAATTGCACAATGCAATTGCTCACCACCCACTGGCCAAGGCCTGGGCAGGGATCAGGCCCTCCTGGCCAACTCCCCCCAGTTTATATATTGGGCGTGATGGCTCATGGTATGGAATATTTCTTTGGTTAGTTCGGGTCAGCTGTCCTGGCCGTGCTCCCTCCCGGCTTCTTGTGCACCTGCTTGCTGGCAGAGCACGGGAAACTGAAAAATCCTTAACTTAGAATAAACACCACTTAGCAACAACTAAAACATCAGTGTGTTATCAACATTCTTCTCACACTGAATCCAAAACACACTGTATCAGCTACTAAGAAGAAAATTAACCCTATCCCGGCCAAACCCAGGACATACTGACAGGGGCAAAACAGACTCAACTTGGGGAAAATTAATTACATTCATTGCCAACTAAAAATGGAGTTGGATGGTGATAAACAAAGACAAAAAGAAAAATACTTCACCCCAGCCCCCTTTCTTCCCAGGCTCAACTTCACTTCTTCATGCCCAACTTCTACCTTCTCCCCCACCCGAAATGGCACAGGGGGGTTGGGATAGGATTTTGTATCCAATTGATGTATTTAAGCAGGGAGTATTAAAAATTAGGTTTTTCATATTCAGCGTTAGGATCTTTTGAATCATCTGAGCTTAGAGACTTAAGATACTGTGAACTCAGCATTTATTTAACTTCAGATTCTTTTTAGATTTTTCAATACAGAAATTTAAGTCTCCAGGAAAACTAATCCAGGCATAGTTCAGATCCAGACAATGTCCTCCCATGGCATAGCAACAAGTAGGTAACAACAACGTAGCTGGAACTAAGGGTCACATTAAGGAAATGCTGCTGATTCCAGTTGTGACTTTCCTGTATATATTTTTGAGATCAGCCTGAGAATTCCTTTATAGGCAAATCATACTACTTTTTTTTTTTTTTTTTTTTTTTTAAGAAAGCACATTATCAGAAAATATGGAATCTATTTCAGTCTAATCCAAAGCACCTTTTTTTCCAAATAGTGGTAAAGAAACCTGAATGAGGATAGAATAGATAAAGAATAGTCTCTCAACATTAAGCTGTATGCTTATAGTCCCCTTTTATCAGCACTGATACAGAAAATATTATTTGGAACCTGAAGTCTAATTTGAGATGGCTCTGATAAAGCATCCAACATAACTTTGAATTTTTTTATTATTTCACGTCTTCAAAGTTTAATTTAAAATCTATGACTATCCTAAGGTTTTTAAAATATCCCTTTATCTTGGTATATTTTTAAGTTCTCTGAAATATAAGACTCTTGGTAGATTATATGGTGAAGATGAATCACTCTTGAATCATATACATCATGTACTACATCTTTTATGTAACTTGAAACAATGAATGTAATGTTGGCTGTGGCAGTCATATTTTTACCTTCACATATCAATAACAAGTCTCATAATGTAGAATTTTAAAAAGGAAGAAAAGGAAATCGTGTGAATATTGTTATGGGAGTTTTTATACAGCACAGTTTAATTATTTGGTTCAGTAATGTTCAATAATTATTTCAACGTGGAAAGCCCTCACAATCCTGTCCCTTCAAAAACTAAATGGTTTCATTACCAGTAACTAATTTACAAGGCAATTTCAAAATCTCATGACTCCTTGTCTGTCTGAGATTTACAGTCTCTAATAAAAGGCCCTGGCTAGGAGATATGAATTAACAACTCATTAAAATGAGAGCACGTATTCAGTATCTTCATTTTCTGTGTTCTCTCTCACTACTGGCTAACAGCCCTGTCTACTCATTCACCTGTTAAGGGAGACAATGATGTGATTCCAAAACACTTTTGTCATCCCATGTAAAAGTGGTTTGGAGTACAACCCTGTGGCAGGGTTTGGTTTGGTTTTGTTCTTTAATGTCCTGAAATAGTTTATATTCCAAAACACTTTCCATACGGACAAAACTCATTTTTCTGTTTGATGTGCCTCAGTGGCTGTGAGGATAAAATCTTTCTCCTGCCTGAATGTAAGCTACTTCAAGACTTTTTGATCCTACGAAGGTGAATTCCGCCCCCCCCCCCCCCCCGCCCCGAGACTGGTTCTGGCCTTTGGGCTTTAATGTGTTTCTTCCTTAAGGGGCTGAATACTCTTTTTGGAGATGCAGGATCTATTTCTGGCTTCAGGTGTAACTTTGTTTATAAAATTAATTATTTCATCCTTTAGAAGGGATCTAAAATCAAATTTCTGACTGCTTCAACAGCAATATTTCTGTAACTTAAAAAATGGAAATAGTAACCCTGTATTTTTGCTCTGTTCCAATGTTCAAGTAATACATTCTGTCCACCTCTGCAATTTTGTCTGCAGTTCTAACCAGACATTTAGTTATGCTCTTCTTAGCAAAACTGCAGTAACATTGTGACCTTTAATCCCTTTCGAATCCCCAAATCTTTTACCATATTATGTGTCACTTAAAAAAAACAAAAACAAGAGACCAACAAACCCCCCCCCCCCCCTGCCTAGTTTGATCTTTTAAGCTACTCATCAGTTCTCAATGATTCCTATTTTCTATTTTATTTGCCTTTGGGAGAATATGTCCCATGGTAATATCTTCAAATGTATAACAGCCTAAGATCTTTGTTGTACTTTATTGTATGGATTGAAAACTGTCTGAACAGCCGGACCAGGAGGATGGTGATGAGTGGAAAGCAGCTTTGCAGAAAAGGCGCTGGGGGTCCCGATAGACACCAACTTGAACATGAGCCAGCAACGTGCCGTTGCCACATAGAAGGCTAGTGGTATCCTGGGCTGCGTTAGGACAAGTCTTGCCAGCCGGTCGAGGGAGCTGATCCTTCCCATCTACTCACCACCAGTGAGGCCACAGCTGGAGTGCTGTGTCCAGTTCTTATTTTAATTTCTAAGATTGGTAACACTGAAGGAGCGAATTTATTGAGAGAAAATATGGAATTAACAGAACTGTAACCATAGGGGACTTTTCTGCTCTGCCTATTCCACTATTTAAAATTGCTCTCATACCCCTCCCTAGTATGTATGTACATCTGTGAACACACAAACTTGCCAAAAACTTGCTCAATTCGCATGTTTTAAATCAAATAGAATCAAAGCTGTTTATTGATTTAACATAACATAATTAACTAACAATCAGTGAACTATACATTCAGGATCAATATCAGTAGTACAACAGAGAAACCAGTCCACTAGTCACCTACAAAACATTAATAAACACCTACAAATGTTTAAACACCCGTCTATAACTAATGTCAGAAAATTGCACACACCCTTACACATGCACAGCTTCACCATTACACCCCCCCCACCTCTCACAGCCGAGGGTGTTACAAGCATCCCCTCGGAGCGGTGGTTCCTCTCCCGTGGGAGGGGGGGGGGCTCTGCTCCTACGTGTACCCGTGCTGCTTCCTACACCCCAGTGACCCCCATGCCGTGGGAAAGTGCCGGCCCAGCTCAGCCGTGCACCCTGCGATGCGGGTCTCTCCCAGGTCAGCCCAGCAGCTGGAGTGCAGCCCTTCTCGTGCTTCTTACCTACTTCTTTTCAAGTTGAAGACTCCCTCGTTTGTCTAAAATTGTCTGTTCATCCCTTGGTTACTGTTTAGATGGCAGATGCTTGCTTTAACCAAACTTCGTAATTGTTGAGTTCCTCTTTAGTGATAGCGGTTTCTGGGCAAAGATCCTCTCAGACGCCTGTGGCTGTCCTGTTCGTGTACACTGATGATAGATTCCTGGGCCATATATACCCTAAAAAGGTCCCGCGAATCCCTGCCCGCACACTCCCATACACAGTTAGTCTGTATCTTAACTTACAGTTACATCTGAACTAACGAGCAGCTGCATTAACTCCATCCACTATCTGTTGTGATTAATTTAAGGATACTTGCACAGCTACACAAATCAACTGAAAAAAACACACTACTGGAGGAGTTTGGCGGGGGGGGGGGGGGGGGGTTGTTTCTCAACTAGCTCTTTGCTTTTGCCATTACCATATGCAAGTCAGAACAGCAACAGCCCAGCAGTCAGTTTCCTTGACTTTCAGAAGGGGGAATTTGAGAGCATGCTTGGCAATTTGTTCTTGCTACCGTTCAGTAAATTGTCATATTTACGTGGAGATACCTGAAGTATCTGGAACAGTAATAATAAAAAAGTGTCAGCTCTCTGTACAAGCTAATGGAAGATGACTTTTAACTTGTTTGTGCACACTAACAAAACATCAAGTATCTTCATCCCCTCAAACTGACCAAAAGATGAATTTCAAACCCATAATGGCATTAAAATGCATTAGAAATGAAAACAACATAAGGATTCATCATAGGTCAAAAAACAAAAGTGCTTTTAAACTATCAAAAGCACAGTATGTGCTATTCTAATTTTTTTTCCACTTCAAGTTTCTGAAATATTTATTAAGGAATAATCTGTAGAATAATGAATATTGCTTTCCTATAGAAGTACAGAATGCATGCTATATTTCTGCTACAGCATCTTATTAAATATGGATGTTGTGCTTTTCTAGTCACTTTGGGGCCAGCTACTGACTGCTCTGTCTTTTAGCAAACAGTTCTAGTTCAGTTAAGGTAAAAAAACCAAGGCCATTAGTTTAGTGATGGCTTTTCAAAACTAAAAAATATATCTTTTCTATGTTTTGATGGTTTGGGGATATTAGAAAGCTACATATCCAATAGGATAGTTAAACGTTTTCATATTTTGTATATTCTACAAATCTAGTGCATCTCACTGTCCAAATAGATAGATTTAATGTTTGAAAATATTAAATTTTTAGGCAGAAAGATCTTGTGGTACTCTCTATAATTAAGCATATAATTCCTCAATACATAAAAAATAAAATTCAAGAACAGTAAAAGAAAGTATCTAGGATGTGTTCAGATGGTATAAAAGCAAAGTTAATGGGCATTACTAAATTTCTGACTACAAAATCATAGGAGTAGCTACTTCAAAATAAGAGAGAAAAAGTGAACGTTTGTTGTATTTCTAGGTATTTCTGTCTTTCTCATATCCTCTGAGTGATATATATTCTTTTCCAAGAAGGTAAACTGTGAAGTAACACAAATGAAATAAAAATGCTTTAAAATAAATGGGTTTATGCTGCTGCTATTGATCATCTGACAAGCCACACCTGTTTATTATTTTAATTCACTCTAAGGTTTCTAGGTTGCCAGTTGGCAATAATAAGGTCATTTAAGGTCATAATTAGAATGCACGAAAAAGCCAGGATGATTGAGGACAGTTCGAAGTGGGATCGGGGGACATAGACACAACCGCAGTAGCTCCAGCTCTCAAGGAAGGCCTGACCACATCAGCCTCTTCGGTTGCATTTACAAAAACACGTTATTGAGTCTGTAGCTGGGGAAAAATCCTATGTATTACAGCATAAATTAGTGAATACTTTTATTTTGAACGAAATATTATATGAACAAAATAAATGGTTCTTGGAACTGCAGTTGTCCGTCTGTGTGAGGCACGCGATGCGTTTTGTTGTGCTTTTTCACTGGCTGGTACAAAGCTCTCTTCCCTTCCAAGCTGTGTGGAAGGATGGGCTGCTTGTTGATGTGCATAAAGTGACCCTTTCATGGGATTATTGTTACTTTGAGGGAGGAAATCACAAGATCTGTGAGTGTGCAACGGTTTTGCTCAGTCTTCCCAAGATTGTTTTCCTAGTCAAGCCCCTCCGCTGTTTGCACTCCTGCCTGAAAGTGTCAGGATTTTCCTGACTGGAGACGGTTACCTGTGCAGATGCTGCCGCTTCAGTCCGTGGTCTCTGTGTGCTCTTAGGATCACTTCTAAGATCTTTAGCTGAACTAATTCTTACTCAGTTGCGCTTGGCAACCTTGAATATCACATTCAGGTTTCGGAAGGGTTAGTCTGTGTATTGAAGTATTGCTGCCGCATGCTGCTGCCTGTCCAGCAAGTCTTCTGGAATCTCTTTGCTGTTTGGACAATCTTATGATTTTAAAACTGAATGGTAGCAGTCGAGTTAATTATTGCCTTATTTTAATAGTGTGGGGTTTATTCTTTGAATCCTTAAACTTTACATCAAAACAAGTGCTGCTAAATGCTACTGCTAATTGCATGGCTAAAAAAAAAAAGTGAAATTAAGGACTTGGGATAAGTTGAAGTGGTTTCTGTTCAATGTTGTGTTTTCTAAAATACTGAGGGGTGCAAAAGACTAGGAGTTTCTTTTACTAGCCTCAGGGTTAGCCTTCTGAAGAAGGATGACTGAACTCTGATTCTACCCTTTGTCAGCTTATCGGGTGTGTAGGAGAATACACACCATCTTTAGAGGCCGTCACAGCTCTACTTCCTTAGCACACTATCTAATAATTCTTGCTAGGATAGGCAGAAAATGTCCCCAGTGATTTCTGGGAATCAAATACTTCTGCAGACGTGTCAGTAAGGTCTGTCTCCCTGAAGTCACAGCTATAGTTCTCTGTCTATTAGTAGTAGTAAAATGCAAAAAATAAATATGTTTTTTTGTTGATTGGTTTGGTTTGATTAGGTTTTCTTTAATTTCTTCTTGGATACACTAGGTCTGTGTTGACTGACGTTTGAAAACCTGAAATAAATGTTTGCTTCTATTTATAATTTAAGATTTTCATAATAATATATTTTGTTTTCTAAATGAAAAACTGCTAAAGGAAGAAAGTCACCAATATATTACCTGGTACTTTTAAATTAACAGAACAGACTTATAGAAAACCTTATTAATGATGTAACTGATATGAGTAGATGCAATATCCATCAAATAGGTCATTACTGCAGAGATGGGGATTTTGCTGTTTGTATTAAAGGTTCATTTCAGATCTGTGTCAAGGTGGTTTTAACTGCATAGTTTTATATTGCTAAATTGGGGAAACACAACTTTAATATCTCTTTAGACTTTTTTTTTTTTAACTGAATGCAGGTGTCTGGTACTTTGGAAAATCTGAATTAATGGTCCTGGTTTATCTACATATACTGTGGGAACATTGTAATTTAAAGCCGATTATGTTAAATCACTGTGTTATTCTTGTGACAAATGCAGTTAGTTAAAGGGTGTACTTCTATCAGTGCAAAATCTTCACTTAGTGCTATTATTCAAGCCACTCTTTAAATTGCCTTCATAAATATCTAGCTGTAAGAATTCTAACATCTAAGTGTGATATATAGATAAGGACAGCTTCTGAAAATGGCTTGTAGCTGATATCTAAACTTTGCTATAAATAATTCTCTGAACTGCATTTTCCCCCACAATATTTACAGCACTAACTGGGAATTTCTGCATTTACCACCTATTTAAAAAAAAACCTTGTAGTCTCTCCTCTGTTTTTTATAAGCAGTACTCACAAAAGAAGACAGGAGTTCAAATATAGTCCAAATTTTTAGTTTTGCAATGGTGTAAAAACATCTTGATTTCTTAAAACATAATTCTTAGGGCTAAAATACACTATCAGTGGAAAGAACCTTAAGAATTAATACTCATTTATGGGGTGGGAGGTTTGCTTTTCAATATTAAAGCATAGAACTGGAATGGTTCTTTTGCATCATCTACCAGCTGAAGAGGACCATATTAAATAATCTGATTAATTTGTAGTTTTACATGGATATTCTTGAAACAAGAATTAGCAATATTTTATGAAATTTCAGAAGAAGGAAGGATAAACTTGCCTATTCAGAATTTGAACATCCAGATAAATTCTGATCATCTTGATGTGATCCTTTAGTAATTCTGACTCTTTCTTCACCTTTCTTTTTTCTCCCATAGAACTTGTTCATTTTCCAATAGCAAAACTTCTCCTTGGTAGTCTAGTAAGTTCCTTTAATGTTTAGATGTTTAGAGTACTTCAGTAGTACTTTCTTGCTAGCATTCCATTGTTTCCACTAAAATGGTGACTTTCTTCTAAATCTCCTGTGCTTTTTTACTTTAAATAAAACTTTCAGTCTGGTTCTTTTTGTTCTCTTTTTTCTTTTGTTTTTTTAGGGTCTTTTCACCAGTAAATTAATAATGTGTGCATCACGAAAAGAGCAAGCCAGTAACTTTGAGAATGAAATTAATTTTTTTTGTAGATCAGAGTGAAAGCTGAGGTGACAAGGCCAAGTTTTGAATAATTTCAGTATTTTAGAAGTAAATTTGAAGTTTAGTTTATCTTTTGCCATATTAAGCAAAACTGTGGAACAAGCTCTACTGGTTATGCTGTGCAGTTTATTTCTTGCTGTAAAGTGTGTTAGGTACAGCCCTCTTCTCTCTGAAGAGCGACTACCAGGATATTTAGCGTTATCTGCAGCTTTGTATCAGTAGTGAAGTTGATCGAGCAACCACCATAGTCAGTTACAGAACATAACATAAATCTTCTTGCTGTTGCAGTCCAGTCTTGCAGAATCTGGAGGCAGAAACAGACTGGAGAAGATTTGACAGTAAAGTAAATTAATAATTTTAAAAGTTATCTTATCTGCTTTTCTTTGGCATAGGAGAGATCAAACTGGATTATCTAATGGTGTTTTCTGACCTAAGAAATTGTGAACTAGTCCGAAACAAGATTTTACACATGGATTCTACTTTGTAAGCAGTGAAGTTATGCTAAAAGGGTATGTCCAGGAAATGAATTTGGACTTAATCCTTTTGGTTAATTTACTTTGGTAACAGACTTCAAATGCATTGCCACTTGGTTTTTTTTGTTTGTTTTTTTTTTTTTTTTTAAAACTAATTGAGTTTATCATGAACTACAGACCTGGATATAAGCAATGGTAAATTAGGGAGCTTTTGAAATATTTAATATGTCCTTATTTAAACCATTATGTATATAGTCTGGCCCTACATGTAAGTTTACCATTCTCATAGCTTCTGGAAGGTTTATAGATGGTAGTGTCTCACACTGTTAGATTTTAGATGATACACTGAAGTGTGCTTATGCATCAAACTGATCTTTTGCATTATGTCTTGTATTCAGCTGTTGAGAAATGAGGGTAAAAGAAAGATTCTTGAAGTCATTTTGAGGTACTCGGAGATTATTTGGTTTGGGGTTCCCCCCCCCCCCCTTTTTTTTTTTTAATTAACACTAATAAATTAAAAACTAGCTTTCATCCTATCCTTAAGTCATCATAAAGCCTTAAAATAAAAATTAGTGTCATGTTTGTGCCAGAAGATTGTATACGGTTTATTGAACTCCCTGGATGCGTCCTGATTTTTAGAATACTCCTGTGTTTAGGTCTAAGATGATCTAAAATCTTTTTTCAAATTATAAAAATCTGCCTTTCTAATGTTCCCTAAAAAGTGTACATAAATGAAGACCACAAAATACTTTGTAATATAATGTTGCCAAGATTATAACTGCTTGATAAAATTGAATTTTATAAGGAAGAAATTTGCAGCTAGAGGACAGTTTTTGAAATAGATTCTTAAATTAGTGATAGATTATTTCATTATTGAGGATGTCACTTGTTGACTAAATATGTTTTCCATAATGTTGAAAATAAAGTTTCATTTTCTTTATGATACTACTAGCTGAAGTGCAACGCTGCTCTGTGAGACTTTGGGGACAGGTGGAAAACTGTAACCTGACCAGGGCACTTCTGGAAAAGCAAATTTTAGTGCCTGTTTACATTTCCTACTTGTCAAAGATAGTTGCTTCTGTGACTTACTTGTTTCACTCAGCAGCAGTGGCTTGGTTTGTAGAAATCATGATCTGTTCTAGATTTGGAATACGCAATGGATGGGAATTGGCTTCATTCTGACTAGCTAAGGAGACTCACGGACTGGTTTGGGGTTCATTCATCACTCATACCTATGTTATCTTAAGAATTAAACTTGATTAATATTAGCACGTGTTGGCTATTTGGGTCTCATGGGACTGTTTAGTTTTAGATTGTGTCCAGGTGGAAAGTTTGCAGATCAATATAATTAAATTACACACAAACTGATGCCTGTGCTATTGATTCTACAGAGAGGCTGAGATGCGAATGGACCCAGGTGTTCTGCTTTTCCACTTGTTGCTTATCTTCATGCAGGAAACAGGGGCTATGCTGTTCCTGGCAGATGAGATATCCAGCTCGTACTTCTTACGAATACTAGGCACCAATTATTTTAACATTAGTTTGTTAATTGTATACGTACATGTAGAGATACATCTTTACAGTTCTGTTGTACTGTCAACAAATACATAAAGCTCAGTCTTAGAATGCAACGTACAATAAGAGGCAAACATCAATTGTAATAGATTTTGACATCTTTTGGCATGGTTACAGGAAATCCAAATTATAAATGGGAATCAATCTATCTTTTTTCGGTGGTTTTGAAAGAATCAAATTCAATTGTGTAATGTTATTTCATTAGGCTTCCTTTTCTGTTTTCAGATAATGCTTATTTTCAAATTTCTGTTCAATTTCTCTTTCTTATGAAACAATTTTGTCTCCATACAGTTTCCATTTTTGCTGCTTATCCTGAGTGTAAAGTGTAGAGAATATCTTACTGTTTCATTTCTCCTTGTAAACAAGTAAATTTTTTCTGGTAAATGTCTATCTAATACAAGCAAATTACTTATTTGTCTTATCCTAATTATTACAGCAAGAAATAGACACAAATACATAAGAGAAATGTTTTGTGTTACCATCACCCACAACATAGTGTTTAGTTCAAAAGTAGTACTTTGTCATAACTCTCTTTGCCTTAGACTGACACTTTATAGTGACTGCCACTTATGATGATACACATGCAAACATATATAGAGGTGCAAGATTGCTTTGTATTATGGCTTGAATAGAACAGCAGTGTAGATGTTATGCTCCTAGAGGAAAAAAAAAAGACATCATACTGATGTCTAAATATTCGGAAGTCTTGCTGAACAGCAAGGAGCTCGTGGCTGTCCTCTTTTGCTTATTGAGGTTTTATTCAGTTTTTCTTCACTGAGTTGCTATAAATCTGCTGAGATTAAGGTATAATTAATCTTATTCCGGGATGAGTTGAAAAGCTATTTGTCAAATTTTAACTTTGTTGGCATAGGGAAACAGCATATCAACATCTTATTGGTTGTGTCTTAAAAATATCAGTGTCATGGAGAAGACAGGAGAAGCAAGGCTGTATCGAATTGGACTTAGATTTAGGAGGGTGTCTATATGGTCTGCTGAGGCTTCCAGGTATTTAACTCTACTCCACCTCTATTTCCTGGTACATGCTCCTTATTGCTGGAAAGATTTTTGTTCACCTGTTTCCTGCAAAAGCCTCCAAAAGCAAACCTGTCTTTCAGAGCATCTTATTGACTGGGCTTGGAATGCAGAAAATGTCTGGAAACTGAAGTACACATTTAAGATATTTCTACACCTGTTTTAAAGGATAGTTTGGTGCTAGCAATTGAACCTTCTGTTATACGTTCAAAGAGGATATATAGCAAAACCCCATGTTATATAAGGAAAGATAAGGAGTGATACCAGGGAAGTCTGGTTTTGGCAGTTGTGTGTATCGGGATGAGAAATTTTCTCCCATTTCCCAAACTATGAATGAAGTCATGCACTTGGGAATAAGGTGAATATTCAAAAAAAGGGAGAGCCGTCAATCACCTTTCGCATTGGACTCACACTTTTTGCCTTCTTGGAAGGATCACAGGGGAGCCTCTCAAATGAGTAAAATATGATTCAGTCAACTCTGGGAGCAGTGATATGTAAGCATCAGAAGGCTCACAGGCTTGTTCCAGTTATATATTCAAAAGTTTTAATGCTTGTCTTAATGTTATCTTAAGCACACATGTGGAGAAAGTGTGTCAAGTGATTTCCATGTATCTGATTCGATTGATCAGACCTGAGCTTTAGATGTTTGCCACAGGTGTCTGTTAGCCCTACTCCTTCCAAATGCCGAAGAGCAGATGTAACAAGTGAGATTGCTCGTTTTGACAAGGTGGGAAAAAAAGGTAAATAAAAAAAAAAGAAACAGAGAAAGGAGAAGAAAAAGTTTTCAGTTGAAAACAAAATTGCCTGGAGATTTCAATACTCTCTTCAGGTGGATTTTAGCTTTGAAAAATATTTAAAGGTTTGGAAAGGTTAGTTTAAGAACGCTCAGAACAACTAAGCAGAACTAGGTGTACGTGCATGTGTTTTGTATTAGATTAGCAATCTTTTTTTTCCTCTTGATTCAGTCTCCTAGCTACTGTGAGTGACCTCAGACCTAAAAACCTAAAACCCTGCAAAGACCCTGCCGGAACTGCCATGTTTTACCACTGGTTTTGGCTTTAAGGAGGGGAGTGCAGGACTGTCTGTAGGTTAGAAAGGTTTTTGAATACTTTTGCAGAAGCAAAGCCACTATTTAGAACGAGGAATTTTCTAAGTATCAACAAGTCTTTGAAAAGAGAGAGAAAGGAAAAGTGATGCTAATAGCTTTCTATAATATAAGAATGTGGAGTGAGAGAAGGGGAAGAAAAAGGCATCAAAGCATAGAATCTGTCTGAATTTTCCATAAAATGACACTAAGCATTCAGGAGAAAAACCTTCAGTAAATATCAGAGCAAGTAGAAAGAATTCCCTTCAAAGACCTACTGAGATGAATAATGTGCCAGGGATTTCAAGAGAGAAGATGACAGATTAAATGCTATTATGGCCTGTTGACATTAGCTTTTTCATAGTGATATCCCAAGATCAAACATGAGCTTGGAGTTCCCTGTGATTATTACAGCTTGTTGTCTTGGAAACAGTGAAAGAGTTAATGTGTTACTAGCCAGCTCTTATAAAGTGACCATTTATTTAGAACATTTATTTAGATGAAAAGTGTGTGGTATAAGGAGAGTACCTTTCCAAAGTGGCTGCTAGTGCCATCTAAAGTATTGAATGTTGTCATTTAGTTTTTATGAAGCCATGAAAACAGTTTTGGCCAAATTCCTGGTGGTACAAATTGTTTTTTTCTGTACTTAATTCAAAAAAGTGATAGTGGTTTTAGCATATAACAAACTGGATGGAAATCTAATTCCTTTGTCTTCATGGTAATCTCTTATACTCACATTAATAATTGTTATAACACAGTTATTGCTCAGCTCTTTTTCCCTTGCTAAAGTAAAACAAAATTAGTCTATCTTATTTGTTCTATTTCACAGAGTGAATATAGACTGAGTATTGTCCATAAAAGTGTTGTTAGGTTGACAGTATTTTGAAATGAAGTTCTCTGTCCAAACTAAAAGATAGCCTATATAAAGGTACAAATCTCTCTGATATTTTTTAGCTCGTGAAGGCTAATCTGTTCAAGAAGTCCTGTGTTCTGCAGTCCTAAGGTTCATTGGGTTTTGGACAGACTGTTGAGACCACTAATAAAAATACACCTGCAAAACAGTGTACACATAGATGAATCCATAAAATTAACATTAGTGATACCAGATAGTATGTTGTAATAGAAATTAGACTATTTCCAAGTCAATCAGACTTCCGAAGAATCATTGTGTATTAACAAATTTTTATTCTTTTGATTTGGATCAGATTCATGCTGCACCACCTCAGACTGAAGTTCTTTAGATATCCTGTTACCACCTCCACTTTGGATGAGTTGGGACATAAAGGTATACCCTGAAGTGTAGGGAACCTTTCTGCATTAGGTAACTGTGGCAGGCAGAATTGTTCTGGCGTCCATTATACTGGGGAAGAGTTTATACTGCCTGCAGCTCTGAGTTTGACTGGTTTTCTTCTAGAATGCTATGTTTCTTGTAATTTAATGAAAAAGAAGTAAAATTTCTTCCCTTGGGAATCTTATTCAGATATTTAAGTACCAGTGATGCAGATTTGTTATTTTGTTTGTTTTGAATAAGAATCCTAAGATACAATATGGTTATTTTACTGGCGATTAGTGAGTTTTGGCATCCTGCCTCATTTTGTCTTGTCTGTTTGCAGTCCATCATACTTTCATCTTTCTCAATAGAAAAGACTGGTAAATGCATTGCATTTGCTCATTGGATTGAAAATTAAAAAAAAAAAAACAAACAACAAAACAAAACACCACCAAAACCAAAAACCAAAACCCAGGCAAAACAGTTCATCTTTCTCTCTCTAGTCAAAAAGCACACTGTAAGTACTGCTGTGAAAATCTGAGTTGAATTACAAGAGTGCTTATTCTGATTCCATGTTGGGTTTGAACATAAACAAATTAGAGTTGTTAATTTTGTGAGAAGTTTCATCTAGATTAGGCTTTACCTTGAACTCCCACTTTCATATTCCCTAGGACAACAGAACAATAATTTGCTGTATAAACAATAACAGTAGGGACTAAGTCTCTCTGGATACCCCCATCTGGCAGAGGAAATCTGGTTGTTAGCATATCAAAAGACTTGGTGAATTTCTTCAGTTTATATACAGACTTAAATTAATAGAACTTTGTAAAACTTTCTACTACCTCTATTTTTTTTTTACTAAAATTAGGAATCCTATAACATTTATTGGAGACAGTGTTATTTTTGCTTTTAAAAATTGAGAGGAAAATCTCTAGTCTCCTTTTCTTTATGTACAGAATATTTAATTTCTTAAAAACAAAATCCCCAGCTCTCCTATTCTCAAGTCACTGCTTTCTCTATGAAGGTAAATGCCCACCTGAGACTGGATGTTGCTTTCCTGCTGCAGTTAAAAACAGTCTCGGGATCCCTCATGGTAGTTTTTTGTTTCTCTGCATAACAAAACTACCTCTGCCAAATTATCTGTTGTCTTGAAGCACCAGCAAATAACACTGTGTTCAGCATATTAAAATCCCTGCTAGTGTTCTGAAACCAGCTGATTTGAGGTTTACTATCTGTGTTATTGAAGCTTTTATAAAATCATGGGTTTGGGGGAAGGTGTTTTTTGTTTGCGTCCCGTCCCCCCTGTCCGTCCGTCTGTGTCGTGTGTCCCGTTCCCCCCGTCCCCCCCGAATACAGTGTTCTGGGCCGTCCACGAGTGTGATCATCAGCTGCACATACATTCCCTTAGTTTCATAGGCCAGGTTAGGTTTCTGTCTCTAGAAATAAGGTGAACAAATTTCCTCCTCAGTGACACTTTTGCTTTTGCTCAGTGTTAACTGGGAAATGAAAGGAAGATGAGTCCTGGAAATAACAGGGTTAAACTGATACATATTTATTCCATTGCTCACTTTTTCTTTTCTTTTTTTTTTTTTTTTTTTTTTTTTTAAATTTTTCTCCTCTCCTTTGGTTGATCTAAGTCTCTGTTTTCTTGGATTCATTGAAGAAGGATAAAACACACACCCCACACCCCCCATTTTTGGTTGCTATTATATATGGGAAGAAGAGGCAAAGTTTTAATAAAAATCACTTGCCAAATACTTTCTTTTCAGTGAAGTATCTGAGAGTGTTTTGTACAAGCACTTGTGTCTCAACAGAAAGTACATATTGCAAAAATAGAACAACAAAAAGATTTATTGGCTGAAACAATTCCCACTGTCATGTGGTACATAAGAATTAAATATTTATACCTACTCACTGGGATAATAAAACTGTATTCAATTATGTTGTAGACACTACCAAATGATTGTTGAGGCCTCTAATAACGTTGCAAATCATAAAATATATAGTATAAACAATACATGAGAAAACATTATGGGGAAATAGTCTCTAGTCCATAGAATTTGCTTGTTTGTTAAAAGAATTATTGAGACAGATGAAAAAGGCCATCATAAGGCTGTGGTAGCCATAAATGTGAATTTTCAAGGTGTTCTGTTGATGGTGATCTCAAAAGCTCTAATAGTTTGGGGCTGCATAATGAGGCATGCTTGTCCCTCATGACCAGCCCACCAAGCCTTATGAACTCTTAGAAATGCAACAAGAGCTGCCTTTTTCTTTAGCTGGGATAATGTAACAAAAATTTCAGTTATTCCTTTTCTTCCTAAATAGAACTCACGATCGGACTCTGCAACACAGGTACACTTCTCACACTCCCTTGCCAGTTAAACAAGAATGCTATGGGGTCCTGAGTTTGCTAGAGCCCTTTTGGGACACTGTATTGTGGTTATGACTCTGATTCACTAAGGTAATTTGTACCAGCCTGGATTTAGACACGTGAGAAATCTCATTGGCTTCAGCACATAACTTGCTTAGCACCTTTGTCAGAGCCTGCCTGTAGTCCGAAATACAAAGCAGCAGCATCTTTTGTTCAAGCATCTTTCCTTGTAGGTTTATAATTCCTCTTAGACTTGTTCACTGCAGGCATATCTTTGTCAGAAATTCTTCCCTTTATTTCTTCTGGGACTGCTCTGTTTAACTTTGTCAGCCAAGGAGCTCCAGCTGTGTCGTGACAATTTTGTAATTAGCTATTGCTAGCAATAACTTTGCTTTCAGATGGAAGAGCGTTATTAACCCTTGCTTTTTTCCCTTGTGCCATATTTTCTCTTTCTTATCTCTGAGACCATGGTGTGCACTTCTTTGCAAGCAGTTGCAACCATTAGTAATCAAAACTAAACAGGGCACAGCATTTGTCAGAAATCCCATTGCTTCCAAACTGTTGTTGTAAATGAATCCGTTCCTATGCGAGTATGATTATTTTAAAAGCCTTATCAGAGGAACTGGAATTATTTTCTCATTTTCTCTCAGTAAATGGATCCATTGATCCTTAATAACTTCACAATTATTCTGCCAATTGTCATGCTTCCATTATTAAGTTAAAAAATACACCATCAGATTGTTAGGTATGTGTTGCATCACTATGACTTGAAGGCACTGAACTATTTTGAAATAGCGGCAATGAATTTTGGCAAATAAAGAGAAATGTTTTCCTACTTCTGTTATGCAACATACTAAAGTAAATGGAGAAAATGGGAAAATATCAGCATTGCCTATCATCTGGGCTACATGCCAGTACTGATAAAAACATAATTAGAAGGTAACAGTGTTTAAAAACAAACTGTAAGCCTAGCCAAAGAAAAAATCAAAACCAAGCAGACTAGTTTTATGAATGGCATGCACAATATAAGTTGTTTAGAATATTACTTTTTATCCTTAGGAGCTCCGAAAGAGTCAATACTCAATGTGACACATTACTTCTTGTAGGACCCTGATGTCTTCCTAATTATGAATTAGTATACAGTAGAACTGTAGTATGTCGTCTTTTTTTTTAACTTTCTTTTCTCTGTTTTTCATAATTGCTCTGGTAAAATAGTGATTTTTTTATTATTATTATTATTTTATATATTTGGTTTTTTTCCCCTGACAGTGCTGGAAAAAGATACACTTGACATTTGGGAGGACTATGAAGTTACTGGCCTGAAAATGCTATACAATAAAAGTTTATCAGAAATGTTTTTAGAAAATGTGTTCAGAGTGTGGCAAAAATATTTAGTGCTTTTTCTAGGCTTGTTGATGAATTGAGATGAGGAAGTCTTCATGAATTAAGCTGGTCTGGAATGGGCTGGCATTTTATTTTGTATATTTATAGGTTTAATTTATATTTAAGTACTTCAAATTCCTTATTTATAAACACAACTTTGGATTTATCGCTCATGGCACTCTCTTCTAAACTGATTTATAATGTTAGGATGAATTGTAAGATAAACATCTGTGGCGGGTTGACCACAACATCTGTATAAGATACAGAACTTCTTGAATTTTTTCTTGATATGTTGTTCATGAGCTTATGCATACAATTTCTGTGATGTTGGAGAAAGAAAGAAAGAAAAAAAAGAGGATCTTCAGATACTTTATAGGGCATAAATTATGGAGTTTTGCTAGCAGGGGGCTGCAGGGGTGTCTATGTGGAAGGAGACCATGAAACTGCCCTGTGCCAGTCACAGCCAGGGTCCAGCTGGCTCTGAAACCAGTGTAATCCCCCCCCCCCCCTCCCCGTGCCAAAACTTCAACTCGTCAGAGAGGTGCACGTAGAATCTCTCTTCGGACATATTCAGGAAACCGTGGCAGTCCTTAGGGGAGGAGTCGAGGCCATGGCTGAAGACCGCTTGGAATGAGGTCAAGAAGAGGTACCTCCGAGGGGCTGTGACCCGTGCAGGACCCACATCAGGGCAAGGACACCCCTGAAGAACTGTGGCCTGCGGATGACCCATGCCAGGGCAGGGACACCACTGGAGGGACTGCAGCAAGTGAAGGACCCACGCTGAAGCAGAAGGTGATGTAAGCAGCAAGGACTGGCAGAACAGAACCATTGCACAGACAGCCCCAACCTCCTGCACCACACGTCACCTCACTGAAAGAATTGGGATGAAGTGTAACGGGGTGAAAACAAGGGAATTTGAGACTAGAAGGGGGGAGGAAAAGTGTTTGACTGAAGTTGAGCATGGGAAAGAGGGAGCAAAGGCATTTACTTAAGTGTTCATTTAATTGTTCATGTTTTCTTTTTCTCAATACCCAAATCGGTGATTAGAATTTTTTGTTAATTGACAATAAATTAAGTAAAATTCCCCAAGTCAGCCTGCAACATGTACTCTTTCCATGATGTCTGAGTAACAAACTGCCACAAAATTTTTAATATTGGGTATTTTTTCCATGGAAATGCCTTGCTTTAAATCAGATCAGTGTTTGAATGAGGGGGAGGGGTTTCAGGGAGACAGAAATTTAATATGACACAAGAAATGCATTTGTCATTTGTTATGCTTAGCATATATCTAGGAAGACTTTTATTATAATATTTTATTAATTTGCTTTAACAATAGAATGTTCTTCTCTAGATTGAGACTGTTACTAGTAGGAAGCATTTCAGCCGCCTTTAAAAAGCTGCCATCTCAATGAAGCTATTCAATAATAAACAAAAATGCTACAAAACACTTGTGATCAAAAGTGCTGCTTATCATTCATTTTAAAGCGATCTGTTGTTAGAAAATTAGTAATGTTGTAATTACTCAGAAATGCATTGTATGTCAACATCCGGCAGGAACCTTAAGTGCTTTACCAATTGTGGCCCTAAACCTGCTAATTTTGCTCAGTGTATTTTACTAATTTTTACATGGAAATTCCATAGTCCCACTTGTGCCCTGTGGAGTAGATATTTCAGACAGCTGTAATATAAGACAGGGCATCTGTCCTCCTCGGGTTGGATGAGTAAGCACTGATATAAATCTGTACTATTGATGTTTCAGCCAGGACAGCCATCTTTTGGGTTTCGGGTTTTTTTTACCCTTATATGCTGAGATGAGAAACTTTTTTCCACTCTCTGTAATGACCACAGGTGATGAAGCTCAGAGAAAAATACCATCCTTTTTCCTCATGTCTTTCACCAAAAGACCAGACCCAATTGCTACTACTGTGTGCAAATAAGCCCATATTTGGACCTGCTACATAGAGAAAAGCAGCCATCTAGCAGAATGAATTAATCCAGTTCTAGAAAAGAGGAAGAAATGGACATTTATTCCCTGCTTTTTTAACTTTTTGCTTTTTCCTTTTTATTCATTACTTTGTTTTCCCACAATAAGCAAATGAATGTTTGAAGCTCTTTAACAGATGTTCTTTTATTTTACTCAGGTGGGATATTTATGATGCATTAGTCTCTTTTATGTCATTTTATTTTGGCAGCTACATTCTGAACTAATTAGCACACTAGAGAGATCTCCAAATAGGAAGTCCATGAGCAACCAGTGGTTAAGTATTTGATAGCATATTGCAGAGTCCATCATGACTGAAATATGATACTGCGGCATGCTTGCAATCACTGCATGTGGCATAATTGCATTTCTGAAACACTGAGCTGTTAGTGCTCTGACATTTTTGTTTGTGCAACTTTATAAAGGAAACACCAAAGGCCTCTTAAATTGTTGTGAATTACAATTTTGAATAAATTACACGATGCTGGCTAACTAATGTATATATTATGTTATGAGTGTGCTTTGTCAAAAATGACTGGAAGCATTTAAGTAAGTCTGTGTACATATTTATATATCTGTGTGTGCTTGCTGTGTGACTAAGATTCTGACTTTAACACAGCTGAAATTATTAGGATTACATTTTACGTGACGCTGGTATAGAAGTAAGGATGCAACAAACCAATTTCAAATTTATACTAGTAGATGATTTTTTACTAGAGCATTTTGTACTAACTTATTCCTATCAAACATTGATCTATAGCATTATATTTGCAGTATTTGTCTTCCAAAAAGCATGAAGTTTACTGGCATACTAAAAAGTAGAGTGTCTGATCACTTTTTAGCTACCCTGATCCATATTCCACCTGCTTGACTGTTAATGGTAGTTGAAGGTACCAGAAGTAAGGCTGAAATGTTTACTTTTATTTTTCACCAGGAAGATGTGTCAGTATGAGAGAGAATGAGTTGGTGAAAGAGAAAGAGGCTAGAGCAGAATGATTAAGGAAATAGCCAAGACATAGGAGACCCAGAGTCCACAGCTGTTCTGCCTCATTTGGAGTAATTAGTTTTTAGAACTGAAAAAGCTCAGCAAAAGTCTCCCGCTTTTCCAGCTCCAGCTGCATGTTTCTTCAGCAGTTTCTCCTGCTGTGAGTGTTTTCTAGTGTCTCCCAGCATGTTTCTCCTCATGTGGCTCCTTCCCTAGCAGCTGATGCTCTTTCTGGACACGTCTGAGCCGAGGCGCTACGCGCTCCTCTGACTACCTGAAGTTCTGGCACATGGTGACTTGCTTACAGTGGTGTCAGAGCCCTTTGGACCCACCTGTGACTGGCTACCTAAACCCTGCAATCTATGGCCAACACATATATTAACTGATTGGGTGCACATGCATGAACTAATTGGGCATTCATGCATAAATTACCTGGGCATCCATGTGTGCACTAATTAAACATGCAAGAACTAGTAGGGTGCTCATATGTGAACTAAGTGGGGACTCAAACATGAACTGCTGGGGCACTTACATGTAAATTAATTAGATACTCATGCACGAATGGGGTAAACCATGCAATTTATGCCCAGTACCCATGATAATTATTTCTTAACTGGTACTGCATCTCATTCCTCTTATTCTTCCTCAAAATTGAAATACCTCCTATTAGGAGGTATTAGGCCTAAGCAAGAAGAACGAAGGTCTGCTATATATGTGCATATGCATGCTGATTTATATCCAAGAGGACTGGAGAAGAGAGTAGGCTTTCTATCTGCCAAAAGAAAGCACACAATTTTGTCCTACCTGACAATGGCCTACTGGGCCATTGTCTTTGTAATGTTCAGTAAACTACCACGCCCTGTTGAGGGATTGATTGTTTACCAGTGTCACTCTTTAAACTGTGACATTGATAAGGGCAGTTGTGTTTCCATCCTTTTAAAGAATTAAGGTTTCTGTTTGTCTTCAGGGTTTAAAGTGAGCTGTCTCATCTGAAGTGAGAATTTGTAAAACAGGAGAAAGTACCAAGTATGAAACAAAAGCTTGTCTTTCCTTTGTTTTTGTCAATGCATAATGGATTTATCAGAAGCCTTATTAGAAGAGTAGAAACATACAACCACTCAAAAAAAAAAAAAAATTTCCATTTGAACATAGGAATTTAAATCGTATCAGCATTCTGTCTAGCTGTTTATCTTTTGACATGTAGCAATTTCTGTTTATAGATGAATATACAAAGCAAAAGTAACGTGATCTGTCTACAGGAAAAGTAACTCCCTTGTCTTCTTAGAAATTCATTAATGATTTGGCAAGAGGATTTCTACTTTTTCTGGGCTCTTTGATCCAAAGATCTATATGACTGTGACCTTGAATGCCATTAAAATAGGGCTCAGCCACCACTTTTTGCCAGGTTTGAATTAGTTCTATTCAGAGATCTGTTTTTAATTAGTTTAAAGAAATCTGAAAGAACCTCAGCTAAATTATGGTATATCTGAACTACAGCATAAAAGCAAAATTAGATACAATACAGTTTTGTTGGTAGCGCTTCATTGACTGAGAAGCACGTGAGATGTTTGAACTCAAAGATTGAATTAGGTAGAAATATCAAGATAAGAGACAGTCTTTTATAATCTGGGAAAGATTTTAAAATCCACCGTGTAATTTCTCCTTTTCCTCACTGAAACGTATGCTGACTCACTTTTCTGATGCTCTACGTGAGTAGGCCAAGAAACTTAATTATTTGGGTTTTTTCAGCTTTTGACTGTAAATCAGTGGCCTTTTATACTAGGCCATTGACATATACTTAGTAAACGGTGCAAGGGAACAATATTTTCTTTATTAATCATGGTGAAAACAGAGGAGCTTTCCACCCCAGTGATGAGAGTTGTGTAACCAAAAGACAGGAGGAGTCTTTGCACTCTGCAGCTTCTAACACACTGCAGAGTTATTTAATATATCAGTATCAATCTTGAACTATTCTCTCCAGGGATAGTATCATTATCTTTATAAAAGGCAACTGGATGGTCTTTGTCTAAAGTGGCAAAATTTAATCTAGGTTTTGCAAGAATTTTTTATATGCTTGTGCAGCCAGCTTTCCCATTTGATAAATAATTTGTTTCCTGATGTTCCGTATTTTCATATGAGTTAAACCTTTGTGTTTGGTTGGGTTTGTGTTAATGGGTTTGTTTTGTTCTGATTGCAGCACAGCTTTGGGGGGAAATTAGGCTAATGAACTCGTATTACTTACTATTTCTGCTATGTCTGTATGGATATGCCTCTGGACTGGGTGAGTGTGATGACAGGAGATTGCAGACTCTTTAAATGTCTGAAACTTCCACCATTCAAATTCCTGCAGAATTCAGGAAACACGGCCATAGTGCTGAGAATTACCCTGTAAGTGCATCAAATGAGGGTAAGCTTGCAGTATGATCTTATACATCAGTAAATATCAAATATGTATGGGGAACATATGTATCAACAGTTTACAGTCCCAGAAAATCTTCAAGTATTGCTTATTTCTTCCAAGATACCCAGGTCAAGCAAAACCAAAACTGTAATCCATAGGTTACCAGATATTCTTTGTTCTTGAACTTAGTAACTACTTATGTTACTTTCTGTGGCTTCTTAGCCCATAAATTGGTATATAGTTGGAGACAAGGCAGAGGAGTTGCAGTCTGAGTCTATCAAGCAACAATATTATTTTGGAATTACTGATCAATTTCTGCACTATAGTTTTTCCTCTAAACTAAGGGACTCATTCAGTTGCTGTATACAGGAAATGTACTGGGATAGAGGGGACAACAGGATAAAGGTACCCAGCTGATAGAGGATCCAACAAGGACAGATGCTCTGCTGGACGTCACACTCACAAACAAGGAAGGGTTTGTTGGGGATATAAAGGTCAAAGGAAACCTTGGCTGCAGTGACAATGAGATGGTGGAGTTTGGGATCCTGAGAGGAGGGAGCAAGGCAAAAAGCAGTATCACCACCCTGGACTTCAGGAGAGCAGACTTTGGCCTTTTCCAGAGAAGAAGAATATGCTTGAAAGAGTCCCATGGGAATAGGCCATGGAGGGAAGAAGGGCCAAGAAAGCTGTGTAATATAAAAGGATCACCTCCAGTCCCAATAGCGGTCCCTCCCAATGTGCAGGAAGTAATTAAAAAATGCCAAGAGGCTGGCACTGATAAGCAGGGTGCTCCTGGCAAAACTCAAGCACAAAAAGGAAATGTAGAGAAGGTGAAAGCAGGGGCAGGTAACCTGGGAATAATATAGAGCCACCATGCAGGCATGCAGAGATATAGTTAGGAAAGGCAAAGCCCGCCTGGAGTTGAATCTGGCAAGGGATGTCAAAGGCAACAAGAAGGGCTTCTGTAAGTACCAAGCGGCAAAAGGAAGACTAGGGAAAGTGTGGGCCCACTGCTGAACGGCGCAGGGGCCCTGGTGACACAGGACGTGGAGAAGACTGAGGTACTGAATGCCTGCTTCGCTAGTAAGACCAGTCTTCAGGAATCCCAGGCCCCAGAAGCTGCAGGGAAAGTCTGGAGCAAGGAAGATGGACCCTTGGTGGAAGAGGATCAAGTTAGAGAATGGTTAAGCCAACTGGATGTAGGGAAGTGCATGGGCCCTGATGGGATGCACCCAGGCATCCGGAGGGAGCTAGCTGATGTCGTTGCAAGGCCATGCTCTATAATCTCTGAACAATCGTGGCAAGTGGGAGAGATGCCCGAAGAGTGGAGGAAGGCAGTGACTCCTATCTTCAAAAAGGGCAAGAAGGAGGACCCAGGGAACTACAGGCTGGTCAGCCTCACCTCGATCCCTGGGAAGGTGACAGGGCAACTAACCCTGGGAACCATTTCCAGGCACGTGAAGGACAAGAAGGTGAATGGGAGTAGTCGGCATGGATCCACCAAGAGGATTCCCAGTCATGCCTAAGTAACCTCCAGTCATGCTTAACCAACCTGATGACTTTCTAGAATGAAAGGGCTAGCTTGGTAGATGAGGGAAGAGTGGTAAATATTGCCCGCCTTGACTTCAGGAAGGTTTTCAACACTGTCTCCCAACAGATCCTCACAGGGAAGCTAACACAGTATGGGCTGGGTGAGCAGACAGCAAAATGGATTGAAAAAACTAGCTGAATGACTGGCCCTAGAGGGTGGTGATCAGTGGCATGAAGTCTAGTTGGAGGCCAGTAACTAGCGATGTATCCCAGGGGTCAACACTGGGTCCGATCCTGTTTAACAGCTTCATTGATGATCTGGTTGATGGGACAAAGTGTACCCTCAGCAAGTTTGCTAATGACACAAAACTGGGAGGAGTGGCTGATATGCCAGAGGGTCATGCTGCCATCCCAGAGAGATCTTGACAGGCTGGAGAAATGGACCGACAGGAACCTCATGAAGTGCAACAAATGGAAGTGCAAAGTCCTCCACCTGGGGAGGAACTCCAGGTACCAGGACACGCTGGGGACCATCCAGCTGGAAAGCAGCGTTGCAGAAAAGGCCCTGGGGGTCCTCATAGGCACCAGTTTGAACATGAGCCAGCAACATGCCCTTGCCGCATAAAAGGCTAATGGTATCCTGGGCTGCATTAGGACAAGTCTTGCCAGCCGGTCGATGGAGGTGATGCTTCCTGTCTGCTCACCACCAGTGAGGCCACAGCTGGAGTACTGTCTCCAGCTCTAGGCTACCCAGTATAAGTGAGATATAGCGCAAGTAGAGTCCAGAGAAGGGCCACAAAGCTGATTAAGGTTCTCAAGTATCTCTCATATGAGGAAAGGCTGCGAGCTGGGACTGCTTAGCCTGGGGAAGAGAAGGCTCAGGGGGAATCTCATCAATGTGTGCAAAAATCTGAAGGAAGGCTACAGAGGAGTTGGAGCCAGGCTCTCTTCAGTGGTGTTTAGTGACAGGATCAGAGGCAATGGGCACAAACTGAAACACAGGAGGTTCCTTCTGAACATCAGGAAACACTTTGCACTGGGAGGGTGACTGAGCGCTGGACAGGTTTCCTGGGGAGGTTGTGGAGTCTCCATCCTTGGAGATACTCAAAAGCTGGCTGGACATGGTCCTGGACAACCAGCTCTAGGTGGCCCCGCTTGAGCAGCTGGGTTGGGCCAAATGACTTCCAGAGGTCCCTTTCAACCTCAACCATTCTGTGACTGTGATAATGCATCCTCCGAGATGTAAGGCAATTTCAAATTGTATCATGGTTTTGTAACATTACAGCTACATAAAACTAATATAAAAAGATATAGTTGCTTTACATCGTTAAAAGGAATGCATGTTAAGTGCTTGCTGTTTTTTTTAAAGTGTGTTGATGATAATAAAGACTTTGTGGCAGTGAATGTTGTGAGCAGAGCTGTTGTTCAGACTCTGTTGGTATCTAGCATATGAAATTGCCAGCTGGAGGAATATAAGTACTAAATCTAAAACTGGATGCATTTGCTGTTTTGACACTTAAATTATGCTTTTTATCACAAGTCCATTTAACATTGAGGTTATTCATTAGTGTAGGCTTCACCTTCCTTCTCCATTTCCTGAATGATGGAGATAATGGGATTGATTCTAAAGTTATTTAAGTGTTGTTGTAAGTCAGAGGTGTGTCAAGTGGAGTTAATGATGTTACATTCATGCAAGCGAAGTCAGAATCAGTAAATTGAGTATAGGAAAAATGCAGTAGGCTAGGAGAGCAAAGACTGAAAAGTAGGATAAATCTTGGTAGTGAGAATGTAAAATTAAAAAAATGTATCATATGGAAGGAAATATCACATGAAACTAGCTCCTCTGGTTTGTGTTGTTCCTAAACATTCTCAGTATCTCCCACCTGACTAAACCTTACTGTGCACTGCATACCACACCAGACAAATTTAAGATGTACTGTTTCCAAAAACAGATTCTTAAATATTTTTGTGATGTATATAAGGGAAATTGTAACAAACTGGGCTTTCAAATCTATTAGTCTCATTTCTTTGAATATTATTTTTGTCAGTGTGTTGTGGTTTAAGTCCAGACAGCAACCAAGCACCATGCAGCCACTTGCTTAGTCCCCCCTCATCCAGTGGGATGGGGGAGAGAATTGCGAGGGAAATAAAAAAAAGTAAAACCCATGGGTTGTGATAAGAGTGATTTAATACCTAAAGTAAAATAAAATGTAATACTAACAACAATAATAATAATAAAACATAATAATGTTAATGAAAAGGAATATAATAAAATAAAATTTAAAAAATAAAAACAAAAAAACCCCAAACAAACAAGAAAAGACAAGTGATGCACAATGCAATTGCTCACCACCCGCTGACCAATGCCGAAGAAGTGATCTGCCCCTCCCAGCCAACTCCCCCCAGTTTATATACTGAGCATGACGTCCTATGGTATGGAATATCTCTTTGGTTAGTTCGGGTCAGCTGTCCTGGCCGTGCTCCCTCCCAGCTTCTTGTGCACCTGCTTTCTGTCAGAGCACGGGAAACTGAAAAATCCCTAACTTAGGATAAACGCTACTTAGCGACAACTAAAACATCAGCGTGTTAACAACATTCTTCTCATACTAAATCCAAACCACACTGTACCAGCTACTAAGAAGAAAATTAACAGTATCCGAGCTGAAACCAGGACAGTGTTTCTTCAAAATTCCCAGTGCTGTACCTTTTTATGACTAGGCATGTAAACAGTGAAAATATTTAAGAAATTACATTGCTGAAAAAAAATATCTAAATATAGTTTAAAATTATGTCTGCATGTTATTTTAATATTTGCATTAAAAGATAACCAGAGTCAAGTGTGGTCAAGGATCAATGAATAGTAACCTCATTTCCAAAGATCACTGTTGTTATTTTGTGGTTTAGTGTCTTATCAGTTCTCCATGTTAGCAGGTTTTCTCATCTTCCTCTCCAAGGCATGATTGCTCTCCTTCATTATTTCTCCCTTCTGTTAGTTTTTTGCTCTGCTTTTTATACACCTGCTACGTCATTTGCTGCTTTCACAATTAAAACTTAATTATCTGACTACTAAAAAGGATAGTAGGATGCAGTCACAGTGTGCAAAATAATATTTGAACTTGTTCTGCCAATAGTATGTGTAAAAATAACTTATGCGGCCGCTTCATTGCTGAGAAAACTTGAAGCAACTCATTACTCTTAAACATGCTATGCCATTTATATGTTTCAGTTAGAGTAAATCTTGTTTCATTCATAATTTTCAAACATATGCATAAAAAGCAAGAGCCGTTCTTTAATTACTTATAACTACCTGTGAAACAAATACTGTGCAAGTGTCTTCATTGTATTTCTTTTTAAATATCAAGTTAGCACATAAACGAAGAACTAACACTTTTGTATTTGATGAATGGTGGTAATTTTTTCAGTCACTTTGGAAAACAGAATTATAGATGTTATATTATGAAACTACATAACCATACATATACCTTACTAACACTTTAGTAAGGTTATTTCCCAGCTGAGAATTTTAGACTCTTTTCCCAATGTGACTAAGATAAGCGATGATGCTAAATAACGGACATACAGACGACCGAATTCCTCGAAGAACTCCAGTACGTAATTTGGAAGTGGTTAGTTTGGGGTTGGGGGTTTTTTTGAGTGTCTGTGCATACTTAGTGCCGAAAGCTCCCTTTTACTTTACATGCTGCCAAGTCTTGGATTCTGAGAGAAAATATGACTATAAGTTTGTTTCAGCAAATGGAGGCTTCTGTGCTGCTCTAAGTGTGTCTCTGTGAACGCTGACAAGGACTGTGAACGGGCAGGTTCGCTGACAGCCCACGGTGACCGTGTGACAGCCTGATGTTCAGGTGGTATCCAAGAGTATGTGGACCTGTGTTTAATTCTGAGGAGGAAATTTAAGATTCAGCATTAGCTCCAAGTCCTAGATCTGGTAGGAGGTTCCTGAGACAGATCCATGCATTCAGGCTCGACGGGATCATTCAGTGGATCTTTTGGATGAAGTGTGATATACTGCTTTGGCACCAGTAGGGTTTCGGTCTAGTGACAGACCTGTAGTTTGCAGCTATAATGGATAGCACTAATGGAAGAATCAACACAAATAAGGGTAGTTTGTCTATAGAGCACACCTTTGAGAAGTACTGTAAAAAAAGGTTAAGAGTTTTGGGGTCCAATTTTCTGAAATTGAGAATTAATTTTTTAATATAGGCTGTTCAATCATGGCGGACTGATCTCATCAGATTTTATAATTTAACCTGAGATATTTAGGTAGGAATTGTCCAAGAAAAACTCCAGAGATGAAGCAAATGACATTCAATTGTGGTATCATTTGATATGTCTTACCATGACCATGGGTTAGACATGAAATTAAACCTGTATTCATGAATATAGTTTTCAAAGGAAGCAACAGTGTGAGGCTTAGCACCGTGACCTGTTGCCACCAAGAATAATGGCATTCCCAATATCCTTCTTTCCTGTATTAACTTTTTGTGATTTTTGCATTGTCTGTTGTACGATTACATTTTATGCCTCAACATCATATATTCTTTAAAATATCTAATGGGATGTAGTTATTAGAAAGAAATAGAAACTCTTTTGGTAGCACTGCATTGTAATTATTGAAAGATTATCCAAATTACCTGCTTGAAGAACATGAAGTGTAAGGTAAATATATGTAATAATTTTATATTCACTTCCTAATGACCTTGTTTCCCCAGGCATGTAAAATTTTCCATGAAAAAAAGAGAAAATTACAGATTTTCAGGCAAATGATTTTTCGCATTTGGGAATCTAGTGTGGGTGAGACAGTTAGTCTTTTCTTAAAATTAAGTCACTCATAATTATATGGAAGCATACTAAATTACCTTGCCAGATTATGAATAAGTGTTCTGCGTAGAAATCTATAACAGGAAAAAGAAGATGTTTACTCGTGAGAAGAAACATTTTTATGATGTTAGATTAAAAGAATCATGATTTTGTATTCTGAACAGTTCTGTAAACTCACCTATTTGCAAAACTTGCTTTTTTTCAGAAGGTTTAAAAATCCAGCTGTGAGGGAAAAATGACTGCAAGGTGTCAAAATAATTTAATTTTTCCTTAAAGAACAAAGTGCTATCCACTTCAGCTTTTCTCATATTTAGAGGATCTTGTAGCCTGCTTGCATAACTAGTGCATGAAAAAATATGATACTAGTGGGTTGTTTTTCTTTTTATTCATTATTTATGAGGTGCAGAGAAAAATAGTTACAAATGATTGTTTCAGGGGATTTCCTGCAGCTATACTATTTTGTTCAAAGGATTTACTTATAGTGGTTTAATTCCAATATTAAAAGTTAAGGCTTCTCTTGTCCTGACCTACATTTTAAAAAAAAAGTTACTACATGTCTTTATATGTATATACATGTATATAGGACAAGTATATTGGTTGAAAAAAATCCCCTATTTGTTTAATACTAGCTTATGATAAGTGGCAAACGTTTGTTATCTTGGCAATATTTTCTTATTTCACCTTTATTGTTGCTTTGAATGCACATGAACTGTGTGGCAGCAGATAATTCTGTACTCTAGATGTGCTGTGTTTGATGTATACTCTCTAGGGTATTTATCTAGCCAAGTGCTGGTTACACGAATAGGTGTCTGTGATAGCCTAAGTGACTTCTCAGAGTTGTTTCATTCCATTTAGAAAGACTGCTTTATGTGAACAAGCATTACACATGAAAAGATTTGCCACTTCTGTGCCCAAAAGTGTGTATTTGCAAATGTGCATAATAATATTTTCAAAAAAGTTTTTGAAGACAAATTTTGTATTCTATATTTCCCAGTCCATTAAGAGGAAAAGAATAATTCCTAGCCCCAGGGAAGAGTTAGGTGTGGGAGTCCCTGCTTCACTATCTTGCCAAGTATCATTCTGGCTCTGAGATTTCTCAGTAGAAGACACTATACCGAGTTCCAAAATGACTACTGTTCCATATAAAGCACAAAATTCAACTTATTCAAACAGTTAAAATTTTATACCCTATAACTGTTTTAGTTTTCAAGTCTTATTTATACAGAAAATGTCCTTTTTGCCAGTCATAGTATAAATTGCAAGAGAAGTTGGGAGTATGGTGAATAGAAATTCTGCTACATGTTTTAACATTCTGCTACATGTTTTAACATAAAAAGAGTTCCTCTATAAACTGAAACTCCAACTCCCATTTGTGGCCTTAAAAGTCCTTTTGTAAGTAAGCAAGATTATCTTTTTCTCCCCATCTTCTGAAGCCAGGAAAAAAAAAAAAAAAAAAAAGCCTTTACAAAATTATTTAGGAAGGTTAAGGGACTTTCTAGAGATATGAAGCCAGAGACGTAACTTGCTGCTCAGGACAGATTTTCTCCAGCTATAAAAGGTTTGCTTCCAGCTGCAGTATGTTCCAGAGTAAAATGGGCCAGCTAGGAAACCCCAAGAACAAAATATGAACTGAGTTTGTCAGGGAGGTTGTAGCTTGATTATATTGAGACTTAACCTTAGTAACTGAGAGGTAAGGCAGTTCCATTATATGTGAATATGGAGCCTGAGAAACTACTTGGTAGCATCTGCAAGTGACATGCAGCCAGGCTGAGCCGGAACACCTGCTCAGGTCACACTTTTCATCCCATTCAGCCAAAATACCCACCACAGATTCAAGTGTTACATACTTCTTTCAGGAGACAGCCTAAATTAGTAGGGAACTAAGTATTTATCCAAAGGTTAGTTAGCCTTATATTTAACTGAAATGTAACATACTACAAAATATGAAATATGTTGAAAGGAAACATTGAATTTGGCAACTGTCAGAAGAAAATATGTGTGTAAAATTGGAAAAATCCTGTCCTGACTTAAATAGACCAGTATATAAAACTAGCATGAAGTCAGAAAGATTAACTCTTTCATCAAAATTGTTACTGTGTTGCAAGAATCTTTTCTGTTTTTTCAGAAGCCTTGTAGCAATACTAGAAATCTAACAGTCAACCTTTTTTCAGTGACATTTCAGTATGGTTTACGCCACATTAGCAGCAGACCTTTGTAATATGTTTTCTACCCTGAGGTAGGGCAAATTTTTCCTCTTCTGTACCAAAAGCTATCCTTGCCTTTTTTTTTTTTTTTTTTTCAATCTATGAATAAAATAGTCAGAAGAGTTAGGATGATCTCCAGAAGGTTAATGCAGTTTGTCTTGCACGCTTCTGAAACCAACTTCTGACCTGCAGATAACTATTTCAAGGGATTTTGCTTGGTTTTGTTGGAAACAGCAAAGATTCTAACTTTGCTTCATTCACCAAAAGCTTAACAATGTTTAGTGTTTGGAGATACAATCTGTAAATCAGACTGAAAATCATGCTGCTTATTTGAGAATCAATTAATCTGTTCCAGTACTGCATGTGTGTCCTCAATGTTGCAGTAAATGATGACAGGCTGATTCTTTTTTCCCATTCTATTATGCTCTTTTTTTTGCTGTCAGTAATATGATCATACGCTTATGTAATGAGACCCTGAGTCAGCTGGATCTTTTAAGAGGATTTAAATAGACCTTCTCCTCATAGAGTACTCCACAAAGCAAGCTAAAAGGCTTTTTATATGTTTTAAGTGACAGGTTCTATTAGAACTAAAACTAGGATACTTAGGTTTTTGAACAGGAGACTCAGAGCAAATAAGTCATAAATAGAAGGGGGTTATATACAACTCCTCCTGCCTACTGCGTCCGTAGAGGCAGGTCCTTGCTTACAGACTTGATTTCAGCTGGTGACTTGCTAAGTTGTAGCAAACTCCGCTGCGTTCCCTTTAGCCCCTCTGAAGTGTGTTGTTTGCCAGAGGCCCTTCTGGCTGCTCCCTACTCGTCAGTGTGTTTTCTCTGACTATTTGAGTGGCTGGTTCCCTGCTGTCATCTTGTGCCCACCCATTCTGAACTTGGGAACCATCTCCCCAGTGACCATACTTGGTAGGACCACTCCTTCACACAGCATTTTTCTTTCTATACTTTTAAAATCGAGACCTACCCTGAAAAGCATACCATATTTTCCATACTAAAACGAACACCATTCCAATATCGGTGGAGTTCCACTTCCATGAGTTTTCACAAATGTAATCCTTAAATGGTGTGTTCATGTTACACAGTCATATTTTCAGGGGGATGAAGTTGACTGAGCTATCTTTATTTTAAACTTTGCATACTGTTTTGTATTGAGGCCTTGGCTGTTGTTTGTTATTATTGTTATATGATAGTGGAAGAACTGAACCCAGCTCTTTGGGATAACTTGCTTTTTAATTTCCATGGTATACTAATATGACCTTTGTCATGTGTAAGAAGTCTCTGATTTTATCAAAAGGATATATTTCAAAGGTGTTTTCCACTTACTTTTGTCAGATTACCTGTAGCGATGCTGTGCCCTGTTAAAACTGCCCTGTTTCCCTCCTGAGACATTCTTTCACTGGTGGACTAAATGTTTCACAATGACTAATTTTTATATCAGGTTTTTAAGTATATTGGTCTCCTCTGGGGAGAAGAGAACTATATAACTATTAGGTGATACTATGAAGTTGCTGTTGTAACTCACAAAATTTCACAGAATCAATGAAATGCAATGAAATTTGTTAATAATGACTGCCACTGGTACTTCATTTTTATTTAACATTTTGACAGAAGTCATTCTTCATTCACTTTTACTTATGTAAGCATAAAATAAAACAAAATAGATAAAAAACTGTTGGGTGAAAAATGGTGATTTTAGTAGGGCTACTGAACAGTCACTATATAATGTATTAAATATCAGCCTGTCTACTTTTCTGTAAGCAGTTTGAATAATGCATTAATACATGAGGATTGGCATAAGGCATTAACTTGTAATGCACAGAATTTTATTTTAAAAAACAAGACAAAACAAAATCACAAAGAGTTAGTGTGGTACCTACTTACTAAGGGCCCTCAGTGGGGAGAAAGCACATTTGGAAGGGGAGAAAATATCTGTATTCTCTCCACTGCAGAGAAAGCAGGGTTACCTTGGCCTTGCTATACTGTACTGTGCACCACAAAGGAGGAGAACACTCCCCCTCAACCTTGTTTGTCAGAGCTGGCGTGTGCCACCGGGAGAAGTGTTCAACCTTAGCCCTCTGTATCTGACAGGAGATAATTTTTATTTTGTCCGTGTGGAAATATATGGCACAGAGCCATATATGACATGCATAGCCATTTTGTTCTGTCTTCTCATTGACCACAGAATTACTTTCTTCTAAATAATTTAACACAGTTCAGGACCCTTAACATGAAATTCAAATGAAAATTCTTTACTTCCGTCAAATGAAATTGTTTATCCTCGTTTTTGCGTAGGTAAAGTTATATTGAGTTCTGAATGATGTAGATTCATCGATGGAGAGATTCCTATTTTGATATGAATAAAACTTTCTGAATATCCCCAGCATATTGATTCACTACAGTGTAGAATTTTATCTTTCTGCAGTGAGAATTACCTTGGATACAGCATTTTCCTCATCTTTTGTATCATCCGCTCAGTTTCTAGCTTTTGCTTAGGAAATGTTTTCCTTACCTGCTTAAAGACAGTGGGATCATTCTGAACTCTTAACCAATTTCCAGTCTTTTCTGTGGCTGATTTATTTATTTTGCCATTCCTGGGTTTCCTTGCTGTTCTGAAGAAAATAGATCCTAATTTCAATGGGAAAAATAATTTACTGTTTGTTCATAAGTCTGTCAGAATTATGACATATTCTTAGGATAGTTTCCTAAATCTCCTGTGAAATTTTGCTAGTACTATGTAGAACTCATTGGTATACTGTGAGAGTAGACTGTAAATGTCCAAGGCTTGATCTTGTCTTCTGGAAATGTTAACAATGCAATAACAATAGTGATCTGATAAATGATTTGTTGTTGGGACGTTACTGTAGGTTGGCAGAGGAATCCTTTCTGTTACAAATGGTAGCTCTGATCTGTGATCATAAAAACTATGGTCTTACATTACTGATGGAACAAGTAGATGCTACACTCACCTGGTTAATTTGCCATTTGTCTTTCCAGGATCTTCTGCTTCTCCATTGAAGGTACAGGTAGACTTCTACAAAGTTTCTAACCGCCTGCTCTACAGGCTCATCATCATGCTTACAGTTAATGCCATAGCAGTATTCCCAGAAGAATTACATTTTAAACATGGTCCTCTTACACCGTAAAGGAAAATAGAGCTGTTACTGTCAGGTGTCTGCTTTAGATCTGCATGCAAACTGAACTGAACGGTAATACAAAGCTGATCACCAGTGACTTTACACTTTTCAATGACCCTGTAATATCTTCTTCTCTTGGAAAAAAACCCAAACAAACACACACACACTGCCCCCCCCCCCCCCCCCCCAAAAAAAAAAACCCCAAACCTAACAAAAACCCCCCAACAAACCCAACGTGATATTGCTTTTCCATCAGTGTTCATGAAGTCTTAAGAGTTCTCGGAGAGCGTTCATACGTGTACTGGGTGTTCATGTCCAGGTGTTGGCAGCAGGGAGCTGCAGGGGTGGTCTCTGTGGGAGGAGGTCAGGGGCTGCATGCATGGCCCCACGGCAGGACACAGCAAACCCCAAGGTCGGAGAAGGAAGAGGGGGAAGATGTGCTCCAGGTGCCAGAGCAGAGATTCCCCTGCAGCCCATGGGGAGTCAATGGCAGCGCGGGTGCTTCCCTGCAGCCCATCGAGGACCTCATGTGAGAACTGTGACCCGGGGGGAGCCCGCACTGAAAGAGATTTTTCCCGACAGGAGCCACAGCCCATGGAGAACTGTGCAGGAGCAGATCTTTTTCCCTGAAGGACAGCAGCCCATGGGAAGGGCCCATGCTGGAGCAGGGGTAAACTGTAAGGAGGAATGAGCAGCAGAGAGGACTGTCCACAACCCCCCATTCCCCATCCCCTTGTGCTGCTCAGGGTGGGCAGAGGAGTCAGAAATGAAGGAATGAAGTTGAGGCTGGAAAAGGGCCGGGGGAGATGTTTTAATTTTGTCTTTGTTTGTTTGTCACTAGCCAAAGCTATTTTAATTGGCAATAAATGGAATTTATTTTCCCCGAGTTGAGTCTGTTTTGCCTGTCCATCTTCTTTTCTTCCTTTTTCTTGTTAAGGAGAGTGAGTGACTGACTGGGTGGCTGTTTGGCTGCTGGCCAAGGTTGACCCATCATAGTATGCTATCAAAGCATTTGACTTCAGGAATAGGAGAAGGTACAGGAGACAAGAATCAGACTCCTATTACGTGTGTGTGCATATAAATACATATACACACAAATACATCCTTTTCTTTCTACAGAAAAGGAGCTTTGCTAATCATTGTTGCAGAGTACTTTTCATTTGTTTCCTGTTCTCTTAAGAATTCTTCTTATAGTGATACATGTACTGGTAAACGAATTGGTGAATCCTTCAAGGTGGGAGTGTATGTATATACATATGCTTTTTTTTAGTCTGTTGTAATATAAATAAATAGACATTTATCTTAAATTAATCTATAATCTCTGTGAAGGGCCTTTGTTATGTCCCAGAAGTACTTTTTTAGTCAACCAGCAGATGTAGGTAATACCACTGCAGGCAACAGAATATCCTTTGCCCTGAAGACCTAACAGAGGCATTAGTGTTTTTCAGGTAGTTCAGATTCAAAGTAGAGGATGGATGATCAATGTTTCAACCACGTTTTTATCATTAAAATCATTTACATTTAAGAAGACAATCTCTCCCTCAGCTGTTAATAATTTATCACAAGGAGGCAGTGTACTGGAGTATTGATTATGTATCTGCTAGCTTTTGTGTAGTAAATATCCCTCTGGATTAGCTGAAAAATCTCGATATGAACTTTTCACAGAAAGTTTGGCAGTTATTCTTCTCTCCTTCCCCTCTTCACCCAGTCTTTTTTTTTTAAAAAGTGTTAATACACAAAGAATCCATGCAACTGAGTAGCATGTGCCATTCTTCTTAGCTAATTTGGTTGAACAGATCGCTACCTACATCTTCTACATGCAGTAAAGACTCTTTTGGTCTGAAGCTTTCTTTAACAATTTGAAAAATAAAATGAAAATGGTAGAACAACAGTTGTCTGTTCCCAGAAGTCATGATATACAAAATATAAGCAGTCAAAGAAATCTTCCTGGAGAGGTGTGAGATAGGTTGTAAGATAAAATATCAAGATGTATAATAATTTACAGGCTATTAATGAGTTCTACTTCCTAACTGCAGTATTTAATCAAAAGTCTTGCTGAAATGAGGCAGTAAAAATTAGATTTGTCATGATTAAAGTTTACATAATTTAAAGTTTACATGGCATTTATGATATAATTCTGTAGGCATATAACTATGCCTTGTCTTCTGATTTTAGCAATTCCTATTAGAATATTTTTAATTACAGTTCTTCCTAATTCATCATTATCTGACACAAATAATGGATATCTCTAAATTGATTTACATGATAAGGATGATTTTTTTTTTTAATTATGCAGGTAGAACCTACTATAGTTAACATTTGTTAATACCTTTTTAATCTTACTTGTCCCAGGTCCCATTTTAAGGGGTTTTTTTGGTTGCTTGTAGCAATAGAAAATTTCTTATAGATGATCCTCTCTCTTCTTTTGATTCCACCCAAAGAAAAGTTGTCTTTTGAAATTAATGTGCAGTTATTTTAGCCAAGATAGAAGAACCGTAAAATCAGAAATGCTCTGCTTTTATCTTCTCATTTGTGAGTTGTAGATTAGAACCCAACTGGGATAACTCATTTTAAACTCATATTTTTTAGAGCAGGTGACATAGTAAGTATGAAAATAACTTTCCAGGAAACAGATTTAGAAAACCAGGAATATTTCAATTTTTTTTTATCTGTTTGTAAATTCTAAGTTAGTTTAAGATGTAGCTGGAAAATCTGCTAGATCCAAGCTTAAAGAAAACCTCTTTATGAAATGCAAATGTGTTACTGTTCAGTGTTATAGGTTGCTAGTGTGTGCTCAGTATCATATTGAACATACTAATTTGACTATATAAATATGCAGTTGGGCTCTTTGCAGCTGTATCTAAATATATACATATACTTGCATACATAATAATGAAAACTTAGCTGTTATAAGTGTTGTTTACCATGTGTAGAATATCTTAAAAAAATTATCATCTTTACTATATTTTTATGTTTTCAACAAAAGTACCGTTGAGTGTTCTGCTCCATGGTGTTTGCTATATTATTCAGATGAGACTGAATGGAAAAGTTGTGACAGAACTATAAGATTCTTCAAGTTCACTTCAGAATTCACCATCTGCAGACATTGTGTCTGTATCAGTGGATTACTTGAATTTTAACAGAAGGAGAACATAAATGGGGCAAATAGCAAAGAGACATTCATGTTATTTAATCATGGAATTAGAATGTTTAAGTGTGCAAAACTTTTTATATATTTTCACCCATCATATCCATAATACATATTGCATAAGATAAACAGCTGTCACCTAGCAGTATTCTTACTCTAAATAGGGGGTTCCACAGAAACTGTTTCTTCAGAGTATTTTTTGTTGTTGGTTTTAATCCTATCTTTGTTTCTCAGTGTACTACAGGCATCCCCATGAAATGAAGTAGTAGTAATTAATCTAGGTATTCCTGTGGCTGCTCAGGACCTGGCCCAATTGATATTTCATGCAAAGCTTGTTTAATTCTCTCTAATCATTTTCTGCATTAAGATTGTGTTCTGGGGGTACAATGGGACCGCAGATCTGAAAAAGGTTGTGCAGGGTCTTTGTTGCATATCTTCACTACCCATGAGAAACATCTGTGCTCTTGTGGAAAGCATGGTAGAATAAAAGAATTTCTTTTCTTTCCTCTAGTAGTAGATTACTCCTCCTTGGTCTTATTGCAGGGTTGTCTAAGGCCAAGCTAACCTATTTGTTCCCGATTTGGAATGAGAAAATTTGAAAAAAGAATACTTGTGAGGTAGATAACTTTTTTATGTGCTCAACACCATATTTTTCCCTTTCAACTATGTCATTAACTTAGTGGGTTTTGTGGGTATGTTGGAATTCTGAGAATAGGAATTTGCTGTGCAAATGCATAATCTGCTTCACATTTTTCTTAGCTTTTATCCATTTGCTTCCTGGTGCTTATAATAATATGTATGTTTATCCTCATTTTTCAAAGTTACCTGCTTTTTATCACGTAAAGTTGAATTTCGCATCCTGTTTTGATGCAGGATCTGCTGCCTCCTTAAAATATATTTTAACACATGATGCAGCACTAAAACAACAAACGGTTTAGGAAAACGCTTATTTTCATGTGGTGCTGGCAGGAAACCTGACTGTAATTAAAGAAACTCTTGATTTGATTGTTAATACAAATGTTAAAGTCAGCTATAAAATTAGGCAAATACCTGTAATTCCTATGAAAAAAAAAACCGGAAAGTACTGACTGACATCAAGACTGATTTAGTGTTGGGTTTTAGTAGTTAATTTTCAAAGTTTTACTATGTATAACTTAGTTAAGGGCAGGTTTTGTAATCATGAATTTCTAGAGTTGCTGGAGCATAAAGGGACAACAGTAAAATTGCATGGCATCTCCCAGCAAAGAACATAAAAGCATTTTTCAAACTTTAATGAACTAAATCAAGCTAAAATAAATGGTGAAATTAAACAATGTTGAAACGGAACCATTTTCAAATTGCTAGAAAGCACTGGAAAAGGAGAAGGAATAATAATATGTATTTTCTATACAGCTTCAGCAACACCAGCTACTCTAGTTTATATTCAATATTTTGTCATGTACATTAGGTGTTATAATGCATGAAATGAATACATAGTCACATACCAGTAGCTGCAGTTCCAAGTAATGATCGACAATACTGCCTCTAGCTAGCTAACACTTTTTCCTATGAAATATTTTCTGCATGACCACATCACATGGCAGCAGGCAGCAATGGAATTTATGAACTAGCTGGAGCCATCAGTGCTAGTGAGAAAGCAATAGAGAAAGATGTATGTTAAAAAAAAAGGGGGGGAGAAGGCTAAAGAAAAATAGCCAACCAGAAAAAAGTTGTCAATATGTCACATAGATGTTTTAAACTAGCAGCTTAATGGCAGTGCAAATTCATGTCTGTGTCCTATTTTTAAAATTTTCAGCTTTTCCTAAATATAGCTTCCAGTTGAGCATGTTTCTTTTAGCTATATATAACTCAAAAAAACTGACACAAAATGAAAATTTCAGCTTTACGTCAGGTTAGAACCATGATTTGTTTGCATGACTGGGAGTTAGGAATGTTCAGATTCTTATCGGGTCAAGTTTTTTGCCGAAGTCAAGTCAGTAAGTATGATTCTTTTACAGAAAGAGACTTCAACTTTTCTCTCAAGTTGCAGTGGGGTGAAATGAGTCTGCTTTTTTCTCCTATGAGTATTTGTCTATAGTTATTCTCCCCACACACTGCTACAATACTTATGCACCATATGTAGAAGTGGATTGCAGCTGAGATTCCTTACTGAAAACCAGTAAGGTTTCAGTAGAAAAATGTAAGTAAATTTTTTCAGGCCTCTACATGTGTCACTGTCATGATGTTTGAGACTGTTATTCTTGAAAGCAAAACAGTTGTATGATTCCAATATTTTTCAGATTTACAGAACTCAAGTCAATGGCATACACACTAGTGAGATGAAGTGAAGACTCTTAACAGAATCAAGAGGTAGCAGGAATATAATCCATAATACTGTGGGGACCAACTGTAACCTATCTTGGTCTGTTAATCTTCCTACATATTAGGTTATGCAAGGAATATAGACAAATAAATACAGCAAAAAAATTAGCAAAAAATAATAATATAGACATTCCCAGCTATCTTATCTGCATTGCCCTGTTTTAAGTTCTGCATACAACAAAAATAACTTAGAAACACATATCCAGGTTAGAACACGCTGCATCGATAAAGCAGTTTCATGTCTGCATTTTATAAGTGGCATTACTGTGGAAAATTAGAAAGAAACTTAGTATTTCTGGGCCAAAATTTAGAATTGGTGTTGAATGCAACTTCTGCGAGAGAACTCAATGTGTAGGTATTAACCAACTTGTATCTCTGTTTTTATATAAAGACCCTGGTCACCATACTGACACTGACTGGCTGTGGAGTAGATCTGCCTGGAAAAGACCTAGAGGTCATGGTCGATGGCAAGCTAAACATCAGCCAGCTGTGTGCTCTGACAGGAAAGGGGGCCTGCAGGATCCTGGGCAATATTATCGGGAGCGTAGCCAGTATCACAGAATGGTTGAGGTTGGAAGGGATCTCTGGAGGTCATCTACTCCAACTCCACTGCTCAGGTAGGGGTATCCTGGAGTAGGCTCCTCAGGACTATGTCCAGGCAGCTCTTGAATATCTCCAAGGATGGAGATTTCACAGCCTGTCTGGGAAATCTGTTCGAGTGGTCAGTCACCCTCACAGTAAAGAAATCCAGGTCCCTCTGGATGACAGCATGACGGCTCTGGCACATCAGCCACTCCTCCCAGTTTTCCGTCATCGGCAGACTTGCTGCGGGTGCACTCTACCCCTCACCCAGGCTGCATCAGCAGAAATTTGTCATCAATGCACTTCAGGAACCTCCTGGATCGCTTATGCCCTACTACATAGTCCATAATTTTGCTTTGTAGGCACTTCCTTGCCTTTACATGGGCATGCTTGAGGAGACTTCATTTAAGCCCTGTCTTGCTGATTTTTGTGTTCCCTTTTGTTCACGTCACCCCAGGCCCTTTGCTCATCAGCCCTGTCCATAACTCCCTCACAGGGCTGCTGGTAACTCCCTTCCTCCCCTCTTCCCAGTTTAAAGTCTTTCTTACCAGGTCAGCCATTCTACTGGCAGAGATACCTTGGCCTGGTTTAGTGAGATGGATTCCAACTCTCCCAAGCAAATGTTGATCCCCCAAAAATCATAGAGACCGAAGCACTACTGCTGTTGCCACCTCCAGCTCTGCAAACAATTGTTAAGACCTGGTATCAGAGCCCTCCTCCTTGCGCTTTTCACCCCTCATTAGCAGGACTGAGGAGAAGGCTACCCAGGCCCCCAAACCCCTGACCATAGCCTCCAGAGCTCTGTACTCTCTTTTGATAGCCTCCAACTTGCCCTGGCAGTATCACTGGTGCCCAGATAAAAAAACAGGTGGAGGTAATAGGGAGTGGTACGAGCTTTGGCACCTGGCAGCCCAGGTGCTGTGCTTTAAAGTAGATTGGGCATGTGGTTCTTCCCCTTTACTCAGCACTCCTTACACCTCATCTAGAGTACTGCCTTGAGTTTTGAGCCCCTTAAAACTATTAAAAAAGGTAATAGCTCGAAGGTGGTCAGGAATGCAGTATGTACCCTGTGAGGGGACGCTGAGGGAACAGGACTTCTTCAGCTTGGAGAGCAGAAGGCTTTGGGGGAACTTAAGAGCAGCTCCTAATCACCTGTGAGGAGATCAAGAAGATAGAGCAGGGCTCTCCGCAGAGGTGCATGGCAAGAGGAGGGGAGAGACAAGTTAAACCAAGGTAGGGTCAAAGTAGTTATAGAGAAAACATTTTCATTATGAGTAGTTAAACTTCAGAACAGGTTGCTTAGGAGGCAGCCATGTGATCTCCATTCTTGGAGGTTGCCAGAGAGCATCTGGATCAAACCCTGAGCGAGCATGGTGCGATCTCGTAGTTGACTATGCTTTAATCAGGAGTTTGGGCTTGAACCTCTTGAGGTTCTTTTTGACCTGAGTTATTGTGTGATGATATGATTCTCAAGACCAAAATGCCACCAATAGCTGCGAATTCCTACTCATTGTGTAGGGCAAACTGAAATTCTTTAAAACCTTTTTTGGACATGATTGGACTTAATAAATGTAGTGAAGTATTTCCTGGAGTTAAATCTTCACTCTAATACCTACCTCAGATGAGGTTCTTGCCCAGCTATGTGTGCTTGAATGCTTTCTTCCTCAAAGGCTGTTGAATGTTTTTAATAGAAGGCTAAAGGGTTCAAACATGGGGCTAAGTGAACACTCGGAGCACCTGAGGTGATTAAGGCACTCGGGTAGTTGTGGCAGGTTCACATTCAAATCCACCTTCTGTCTGATTGCTATTTTATTTGCTATTTTGTTTATTCAAGCTCTGCTTGAAAGAATGTAATTGAATATTCAAAGATATATACATAAAAAAGAGTGTTAAGTTGGAGTGCAGACAGCATGCACTATCAATATAATGCAGGCAAATATTATTTCCAAATAATAGCCCTTTTGCAAATGCCATGGTTTCCCATGCTTATCCTTTTCCCAGTGTTTTGTAGAAATTAGTAAAGTCAGCAGAGTTCAATGAAAACATGGATTTGAATAACTAAATCTAAGCAAGTTTCTAAAAGTACTCACTCAAAACAGCTGTAGAGGATTAAAAATAAATTTTAATTTATGTTCTGGACCATTATATTAAGATGTGTGCCTTAGCTTTGGTTAAGTCAGCTAAGTCTTTTAAAAGAAATTTCAAGTGGGTCACTTCGTTGCTAAGTTATATGAATCTGAGCTAACTTTGGCTTGTCTCATTTTAATATGCTTGATCCAAACAGAGATAATAATAATAATAAAAAAAAAAATCTGAAGTTCCCTAATATCATTTAATGTCACATCTCTACTTGCCATATAAACACAATGCCTGTCTCCTCCTTATTCAAATAGCAATCTATCAAAATTGTCTTTTGACAGAATTTTGACTACTTCTATAGTAATAACTAATAGTTCTTTTTTACTATTTCCCAGGAGAGAAAAAATCATGTGTGTGTGTGGGGGCGGGGGGGAGGACAGAAAGACTGAAAATAATTTCTATTTTTACCCTTAAAATGACTCAGGAATTTTAAATCTCTGATAATTTTCGTATAAGATGGCAATCTGGAGAGGCCATTCTGTTTTGCTTTTATTCTGTTTAGTTAAAGGAAAGCATAGGAGCACTTTTAAAAATAAAACTGAATCTTTAATTACTAGTTGTAATAAATCTTTTAAGAATAGGTGAAATTATTGATATACATTGCACTTAAAGGGCTTTTAATGGTTTTGTGCACAAGTGATAATAGGTTGGGAAAAAAAGGGTTGAAAAGACTGATTGCAAAACTAACTATAAATCAATCAAATGGTTCTGGTAATATGTCTCATATCCACAGTGTGTGATGTTTAGTTTATGACATCTTAAGATCTCAAAAGCTGATTTATTCTTCCAGTAATCAGTGTTCTGATCCATTAGTTTTTATAATGTAGAGAGATGTCACTGGTTTTTTTTCTGAATGATTTGTATTTTAAAATTGCACATCTGTCAATCAAGACAAAACCAAGGATTTTTATAAACTTAACACCTTAACTGTAGGATTATCACTGTACACTGGTGTTGGTATATATTATTATTCAGTGAAGTTCTTCATTACACTTTCTAATTTTTGGATTTTTTTGTCTAATATGTAGCCTAAACAAGTTTTTATTCAGCTATGATCATAGTTTTACTATTCTCTATGTTGGTATTTTATCAGTACGTGATAGTCAGATATGCACCACCCCAAACACATCCCAGCTCTGAGGCAGAATTTATTTTCTATAAAGTGTAATTTCTTAGATATTTACAGTAGTTATCGGCATATCAGAAATGTTCATAAAAGATTGCATCTGAGTGTTAATACAAACAACTTTGAAGCCAAAAGGAGTTTTATCATTGAACTTGGTAATGTGTTTCCATTTGTTGTTTCTCAAATTAAAATTATTGCTAAATCACTGAATTCAGGTACATTAAAAAAAAAAAAAAATCAGCCAAACATAAAAAATGTCCAAACCAAAACGTTTGTGAGTACTTTTAGACTCTACTTACACAGTTCAGGGAAAAAGAGTAAAAATGTATGTGTTATGGCTTTTTTTTTTTTAAACAGTACAAAAATTTTAATTCTGGCTTTATTAGCCTTTTGTGGGGTAGTAAATTCAAATACTGAGAGCTTATCCTAAGATTGCCTAGTCTCTTGGCATTAAAATGTAAGGTCTGGGAGCTTGGGTATCCTATGCGATATTAACAACTCTTTTCACATGTGAGGGTCACTTGGCCTCTCTGAAAGTAAAACTGTGAACGAGGTGAAGCGTGAGAGATAGTCAGTGCTCTACTCACTGTTGGGAAGTGGACGGGCCGTTTGTGAAGTTGGGGTATGCACTGAACGTTGTCTGTTTCTCATGAATTACATGCCTTGCTCTGTCAGTGACTAAAACCAATTCATTCTCAAGCCATAAGAGTATGGAATGACGGCAGGAAAGTTTGGAGCTGAAAACATGATAGTTTGCTTGAAGCTTCACTGATGATAAAATTGGCATTGGATAAAGACATTATTCTAGAAGTGTAGATGCAAACAGATGTGTACTTTTTTTTTGTATTCATTCAAAACCCAGGGATAAAGACAACTTTGATCTCTGAAATAATGTTAATTACAACTGATAATTATCTAATACTAACTTTTACTTGTCTCCATTCTTTCATTTTCTCCTGCACTCTGTTATGCTTTTGCCACCATCTCCCTCTACTGTCCATACACCCGGGTCGATAAACACAATTCACAAGAAGTCACGTAGCTGTAAAATAGCTTGTTGATTCTTGGCGATATGATATGGTTGTAGACATTTGTACTATGCATCTGCATCGTTGTCGCTGTCTCTTCCTTCCCCAAGCCCTGTTTTGAGGGAGGGCGGTGGAGGGGGGAAGAGAGCTGAGGCCAGATTTGGAAGCAGCACCCTGCAGATGAAACGGGCTGTGGTAGCTGGTGTGCGCCATCCCGGCTAGGACCAGGGGATTTGTAGCTGCCTTGTCCTGCTTTAAACCTAGCTCTGGTGCTGTAGTGGTACCTGAGGGGTTTTTTATAGAACTTTTTCTGAGTTCATTGTATAGAGTATTGTGTAACTCTCCATGTTTATTGACATCTCTTTGATTATTGGATACTTCTTGGGTGCTTTAATAACTAGGGACAGGCTTAAACCGAAGCTGAAATGCTGTGCTGTTTTGAGGTCTAGAGTGTGCACCGGTAAAAAGGAGTCTTTTCTCTGTCAGACAGGTTCTTGTTCACGAGAAGTTGATAAGCTGGAAATTGTTCATATTCTAAAATGTAATTATTACTTTGCTTTCACTTTGGCTACTGGCTTGGTATTAAACTGAAACTAGCAGAAAAATTAAAAAGGAAGGAATTAGTAATCGGGTTCATGCAACTGAAATGGGATTGTGATTTCTTACTGTCACGTTCAAATTTCCTTGGGTGTTTGCTTTCTGGTTTGGGGTCTGGGGTTTTTGGGGGGGTGGTGTGAGTTTTTAGGGGTTTTTCTTGTTGTTGGTTTTTTTAATAATTTGGTCTTAACATAGTCAAAAGAAATCAGTAAAGGTTTAGGTAGGGGGATATTCTTTTGGCAGGATTGAAAAAAAAGGAGGGGGGGGGGGGGGGGGGGAGAAGGAAAGTTAACTTAATATGGAAAGCTACAAAAGTAGTGCCACAGCATTTTTTCCAGTAAGCTTGGCGCTCTTTGCTGAGTTTTGCACTATACAGCCATTAGCAGGCTGGTCAATGCATTGCTTTATGAGGCAATTATTTCAGCATACTCTATTCAAAATACACATTAGAACTTAACCTTCTGAATCCTGAAGTAGCATTTTTATCACCCAACATTAGAAAAGAGTTGGAGTCAGCAATTTCCCCTTTCTTTTTATGATCTGGTATCATTAATAAAGCATTGGACTGGTAGCTTCTTACAATTCTTCAGGATAATTTGTGACACAAAAGGTGCTACTGTGATACAGTTGTCTGTTGACTTATTCAATAGCAGGGGAAACATAGAAATTGTGTAAAAATAAAAATGAGTAAGGGAGGGAAAAGAGCTCTTAAAACAAATGTAGGACTGATACACAGAATATTAGGCCTGCTGCTATTGGATATGCACAAGTAGAAATGGGAAGTTAATATGGAATTTCTAATTAGGGTCACATACTAATGAACTCCCTCTTCATGTTAGTTTTATGCCGCTTCAGAAATTTTTTATCATATGCTTAAAAATTTATGGCTAGAAACATTAATGAAAATGAGGCGTGAATTGGAAATTGTGCTATTATGGAGATGAGTATGGCCGTGGCTAGTCTGATTTCTAAGGAGGGATCCTTTTATTGCCATTTTTCTGAGGGATGAGAAATGATACAAGTAAAATTAATGACTAGACATATTCTTTGTCCTGGCTTGGCTGGCATTATTATATTTAAAGTTATAAAAGCTGGGTTTAATAAAATTTTGAATTAATTATAAGGGGAATTTTAATCATAATTGACAGTCTTCTATAAGAATAAAACCTGTAACTCAGAAGTGTGAAATTAATATAGTAAAGTGCATATGTTTCTATACACCTATACCTGCGTGTGTGTATAAAATACACAGCTTTGTATATAGATACAGACATACACACATATGGGTATAGTGAACATTTTTATACTGTCTTTGTTGCTAAAAGCTATCTCCTTTTCTTGCTGTTTGACAACAGAATTGCTCTTAAGTTCCGTGGATGAATGTTTGGGTGTATATTTTCCAGAACTGGCATTTTTGTCTCGGATATCTTGTAAAAATCAATTGGGCTTGCTATTTAAAATGTCAACCCCCCGAACACTACCTGTTGTATTGTTTCTTTCGGTCCCACTAAAATTATCATGCAATCTTGTATAAAATATATTGAAAACATCTGGTAGTCTGTCTCGTTGGAATTGCCTTTGGAAATAGTCTAGTAACTTTTGACAGCTTGGCTTTACAAGGATATTGATTTTGCTGTGGCTTTATCATGGAAAACTGATGAATGGTCAAAAGCTGAAAGTGATGTAAAACCCGGTTTATAGTTTTTATATGAAATGCATGTAATAAAATAAAGTAGGTTTATAAAACATAGTAGGGTATGCCCTTGTGAAAACATTAGAGTTAAAAAAGAATTTTGCAGCATTTTCATGTTGTGGATTCCTTGGCCTAGGGACACTAAAATCATTTCCAGGCTTGCTAGAGATGGACAAAGAAAGAAGTATACTTATTAAAAACAATACCATACATTGCTGATAATTATGTGGTATTTGTGAGAAGATAAGCTTGCATAGAGTACTGCTTTGTAACTTTATAAATGTTTCCTTCTGAAATAGGCTATTAATACTGTACAGAAACCAATATGGGAAAAATATTGTTTCCTTAGTCCAATAACAAGGAAAAGTAGAGAGCAGAAACACAAATAACTGAAGGGGCATGTAACATGGGAAACAGGAACTGCAATTTGGATGGAGAAATATCTTTTCTGAAGGACTGAATAGGAAGAATTAGAAACAGCACTGGCCGTCTGTATTGCACTGGCCACAATAAAATAAAGTAAGGAAAATATAGGAAACTAAATTGATTTCTTTCTGGAGGAAGTAATTACTTCACTGGTCAATTAAATATAAACACAGTGAGAAGGTGTTGAAGTAGAAACACTTGTGTCAGTTCTGCAGAACAGTGCATTGCTGTGTGTATAAAATCCCCTAAGGGCTTCAGGTACCTGTTAATCTACAGTCCAGTTGGGTCCTGTTCGGGGGGGGGGAGGTGAGAGAGGGTGCAGGGTTCTTTCTGGATCTTGGTAAGAAAGGCCTGAGAACAAATGGCTTAATAAAATGGCTGTTTTAAGAAGACAGAATAAAAAGAGGACTAGAGCTAGTAAGTTAACTTTGCGTCCCACATGGTGGGAACCCCACATTCCTATTGGATTGGATTGGATCCCAGATGGGGGTCCCACATTAAGTTGCGCAGATCCTGTCTGTGGAGAGAATTTCTTTCTTTTTTGGTCATTCAAGCTATCGTATCATTTTCGTACAAAACCCAAGCGTATCCATAAGGGGTGTTTGCACGAGAGCTTCTTGCTGCGCTGCTCGGTAGAGGCCAGGCCAGGTGGGTGCCTTCCATTAGGAGCTGCCCACAGGCTCCTTGCGCAGTCTGAAGGCTGCGCTGGACGTGCAGCCCACCGCAGGCCTGTGCCTACTCACGTGAATCATTACGTGGCTCACTGACGCCTTAATGTACAACGGTCACCCAATCAGGATCAGACTGCATAAAGGCAAACATTAGTCTCGGACAACTCTCCGTGAGTGCTGAATTGCCGCAAGACAGATGCAATGAAATGAGAGCAATTACCAAGCTGTTTCTGAAGATTCAGCCAACGCTGCTCAATTGCCAGTCCTCCAGAACAGGAGGTGTCGTGCTCCTTAAACATATGTCATCAATTCAAACTCTTACGGGGGGGGGGGGGGGGTGGGGGGGGTGGGGAAAGGAAAAATTAAAAGAAAAAATTGGAATTGGAAAATGCTATGCTGTAGCCTGGATTAGTGAAACCTGAATTAAAGCTGGCAACTGTGGATTTTTATAAAAAAAGTTTCTGTAAAATTCTCTGAATGTTGTTCTTTCATTGTGCAAAAAAAAAGCAATGTCAGTTTTGGTCAAGGTACCTTAAGCAAAGATAAGGCTATCAGATAGATTAGTATCTGGGTTTGAGTGCCATGCTTAAGGAATATGGGCCCACTGGAGAGAATTCAGGGAAGCACAATGAGGGTAAGCAAAGCGTACCGTACAAAATAAGATGGGGAGGAAAAAGTGAACCAGTGATTTTCTTCTTACAGTCTCCTTGCCACTTGATAGTTCTACCATACTTCCCTTCTCTCGTCTCTCTTTCACGCAGAGCAATTATTTTCTCTTCACTATTCCCTTGTATAAGAACTGCTCCATACCTTTAGGTAGCCTTACCGCTTCTGATTTGCATTTTCATTAAATAAGGTACAGCAAATGAGTGACTTGTTGAAGGTTGCAAAGGGAACTCAAGTCTCCAGAGTTTGACTAGTGGAATTATTGCTAAACCATTCTTCTTCTATAAGAATATCATAGAAGACATAGACCATAAATAGATGAAAATTAGAAAAGGAAAAAAAAAAAAAGATGGGGAAAAAGAAGTTGCCTCACTCCAAGCAAAAGGTAGGTTTTCATTCTGGGAAGGATGACAAGCAGAATTTTTGAACGGATATAACTATAAATGGAAAAAGGAACAGAACATGAATTCTATTGCAAACTCCTCTTTCTTTCTATTGTTATTTTTGCCTTGGAGCAGTTACATGGATACAGCCATGATGTATTAAATCAGGAAAGGTAATTAAGACTAAAATTAGTCCGAGATTTGTTTGAACTGTTTCAAGAATACAGGAAAAGATACCCTCTTTTTTGTTTATAATTGTGTTTTTAGCCTGCAGTGTAACAGAAAGTGGTATGGACTGCAGTGCTCTGCAGTAAAGGCATTTTATCTCAACCTTCATTCTTTTTGCAGTACAAGTAAGCTACACTTTGGGGCATTGTGACTGTCATTTCCAAGGGGCCTGCCCTGCACTTTTCCCTTCTTGGGAAGTCCAATGGTGCTTTAATAGTGTCCAGTTCTTTGGTTCTTGAAGTGTAAAACTTGTATTTGGTTACAGGAACAGACAAAATATTTGGATAATTGTCTTGCACTTTGTAGCTTTGCAGACGCTTTGCCTTTACCTAGCTAGGAATTCTGGCAATCAGATTACTTAATTTTAAAAGCCCTGATGACAATGAAAAGAGAAAGACAAACTGGCAAGGATCAAAATGTTTCAAATTTGGTATAGAAGTAAAAGGAATTATGGGGCTTTGTAGAAAAGTAACACGTACATGAAGTTCATGCTGTGGCTTTATTAAGAATCAGAAGTATTGGATATTTGCCATGCAGAAGAAAAACGGAAGAATATATATTGTGAAACATATTGGAAGAGAAATATTAATAGATTGAAAGGCTAGTGTGTAATACGATTGAAAATTATGAAATGCTGAAATGTTTGCCAAAGGATATTGCATCTTGATTTTTGAGAAGGTGGTCGAGAAGATAAATTTCCCATTCAGTTTTTATTAATCCACATGAACTTTAAAAACCAAGATGTTGCCTGATATGTCTCATAAATATTGTTTTATCCTGCATTTGGCTTTTGGATGAATATTTCTTCTCATCATTTTAGACTTACGGTTACTTGAAACCTTGATGAACATAATGAAGTATGTGGAGTTTGGGCTTGTAATTGCCAGTGAGAAGCATTCCGCTAGCCCTTCTGTGCGCAGAGGGACCGGGGAGAAAGCTATCACAGTGCGGGTGCCATACTCTCACGCAAATGAAGGAATGTTAATTCACCTTCTCAGAAGTGAACTAACAGAATTGAGACTCAGGATTCTCACTCCCAAGACTGTAAACGTATTCCTCTCCACCATGTTAGGAACTCCAACCCTTGTTTTAATTAATGCTGTTACAATATAGCTAGCATTAACTGATTTTTCAAAGATATGTTTGTAATTGAACTTGATTTTTTACATTGTTTCTGCCTTTCTATTCTCCATTAAGAAATTGTTGCTCATAATTTCAACAAAATACTTTTAAACCTTTGGAATCCAAGGCGTTTATGGATGCCACAATGTAAAAGCTAAAGAAAGTTGATGTGAAAACATTACAGCACATCACTTGATGAGGTAACTTAATAGGATTGCTACTAGCAAGCTTACTCTTAATGGCTTTTACAAACTATGGTTTATTATATCAAACTGCTGCTATAAAAAGTAAGGACTTAAAGAGAATGCATTAGACATAAAGGGGAAAAAAACCAACTTAAACCTCAGATAGGCTTGTAAGTTTATTTCGCATGTTTTAATTTTGTTAGTAGGATAAATAATTGCAAAGTTTTAAATTGTATATAAGTTTGTAACATAAAAATATAATAAAAAAAATTAGAGTGCAACTTTAAAACATAGTCATCAGCTGTAAATGCAGTCATTAGTCAACTCATCTCACTACATAACTGATGCTATTTGACATTCTGCAAACGACAACATTATACTGAAGCTTTGCTATTCTCTGAAGCAGAAATCAGCTAGGAGCGTAGCCAACTCAGGTGAGGTTATGCTTTGTGAGGATCAGCAGCAAATCAAGGCGTGGATTTGGTGGTGGTCCAAACCCACTGCTCTTGCTGTTACACGTAGCTAAGATGAACGGCCCAGCTCGTTCTCACTCTATTGTGTTTTTCAGAGGTACAGACATATTGCAGTTTTGATTCTGCAGCATGAGTCAACAGGGCTGGATACAAGTAGAAAACATACCTTGAGACATCCTGATTCTTTCTTTTAGTGTAAGTTAATTTTTTCTCAGTTATTGTCTTAGCACGTGACAGGTCTATAAGATAGAGAAATTGCCTTTTTTTTTTAGAGTACGAGCTAACCAAGCCATATTGGGGAGGAGAATGAAGAGTTAGTAGCTCTAAGTTAGCATCAGTATCGCTTGGCAAAGTCATGATTATGGGGTCCACAGTCCCTATAGTGCATTTTTTCCCCTAAGTCATCTAGCTATAAAGTAAAAAAAGGTATTTTGTGAGTTAACCTGTTTTGAGTGGTTATGATTTCCATTAGTTGAGAATTGATGGGTTAAATGTGTTGGGTTTTTTGATGAATTTGTATCTTTTTTACTTCTGAACTTTAGGAACTGATATCTGAAAAGTTCTGCAACAACTAACGGTTTGAGCTGAAAGTATTTGAAATAGAAACCGTTTCTAACCTAAGGCTAGTCATTTATTGCTGTACTCTCTTTCAGCAGCTAAGACACATACATGCATAGATAGATCTATACATATATAGTAGTCACATAAAATAATAGAAAAATATTGAAATAGAACAGGTTGTAGGCTGAACAAATGTTATGCTTGATTGAAACATACAAAGGATGTTTTAAGTATATGCTGGGCTACCTCCCTACAAGCTTAAAGGCACCACGTACTGTGTTATTTGTTCTTTTCTAATTCAAAGTCAAGCTACTGTACTGCACCAATAGATTTTTTTAGGCTCGTATTAAATAATGAATTTTCACGGTACACACCATAAAATGAATTGGCAGATTTTGTGAGTGATAGGACTGTAAATCTGAAATGAGACTCACTTTGTCACAGTTTCACTTCTTCCCACCAACTGTTCAAATGCCTCAGGTGCCAGAATGGATTAGAAAACCCTGTGAGAAAGGATGGCAGTTCTGCTGATGATAGTGAAAATGCAACACTATTTTTTCTGCTTTTAACTGAACACGGTGAGCACAGTATGAAGCTTTACATTTTACAGTCTTACCCTGGGTCATAAGAAGATTCTATTACAATGCATCAGTTACCTTTATGTTTATAATCAGAGCTAATGCTATAAAGTTATATCCTGCAGGTATTTAACCCTGTTTTCAAGCATCGCTTTTTGTTATACCTTAAGATATGAAACATAACTGCGTAGTACACAGCGACAGAAAAGAAATTAAAGTGGTAGTCTGCCTTTAAAATTACGTTTTCATGACTATCTGATACTAGCACAATTTTTCAATAATACACTCATGTTTTTAAAAAAAAAATCCTCCCTTTATTAGTCATAAAATGAGTTTATGTTCCCAAAGACATCGTAGGAAACAGCTGTCATTAAGGTCTAAGTGCAGAGCAGGAGGCGGTTGACAGTGGCTCTTTTAATCATGTAATCCTAGGACATAATGCTGTTAATATGCTTCAGTTAATAACACAAACTACTACCAACTTTATTAAGGTTCCAATTTGCCCCTAAATTTTTAAGTTTTCTTAACAAAGTTTTGTTGTTTTGAAAGAACTCGGAGAAATCCAGCCTTTTTCATAAACCTAACATCAGCTCCTATGGTATTGTTAATTTTCAAAGGTAATAAGGAGCAGTTTTACTAGGATATAAACAGTTTAATCTTTCTGTCCTAGCCTGAATAAGACTAACAAAGTGCCTAAGCCTAGGAAAGCCACAGATCTTGCTTTTACAAGGAAGGTATAGGCTTAGCGTTAACATCCTGCAAAAACTGACACAATCAAACTCTTTTTAATTTTGTTGAACAGGATTGTGATTACACTACTGCCCAAATGCACTGTTTGGGGATTTTTGTGGGTTTTTTTTGTTTGTTTGGTTGGTTTTTTTTGTTGTTTTTGTCTTGTGATTCTAGTGGCTTTCAGGTGAATCAGGCCCTGCCTGACAGGCTCTTTCCATAGATCAGGGTTAAATGGTTTTCTGTGTCTGAATATTGGAAGAGGCACGTCTGCCAAGAAAAATCATAGCAGTGCAATACACCCGAGTTTCTCCATAGCTGGGTCACTGTTCCATTTGGTTGGAGAACCCTTTCCCTCGTTAATAAATCTGGCGTGCACTGTGTGTGCTCATACAGTTTCGTAGTTTCACTTCTCTTTAAACAAGGGTAACAGGTAATGTTTGTATGTAAAGAGATGAATCTGATGTATTGTTAGCTGCGTAAGTTAGAAGTTACTTAACAGCTCAGGTAGGAGGCATGATAACAAAAAAAGGGACTTTTTGTTTCTGTACAGATATTTGTCTTGAGAGTAAAAGTAGGATGTATTATATGTATGTTTTGCACATATTTATATATATATGATTATTTTATTTTATTTTTTAAAATAAAACTAGCTATCAATTGTTGAAGGAAAATATGTTGTGCCAGAGCCAACAACCCAAGACGCGAGGCTGTTGCTGCACCATATCCCCAGGTAGAACCAGTAGTGAGGCTGAGGATGTATTCCAATAGGCGCACGCACACACTATGTGTATATATACGTATGTATGTACACAGTCAGCCACACAGATCACAGACAGATACTCAGAGCACCCAAATGAACGTAGACAGCACCAATGGCCTCATCCTGCTCCCCAATCTGGATGGACAGTATGGAAGTTCACTAGTGAGAATATATATATGTACATATGTGTATGTACAAGGTGGATCCCTCCAGCAGCTGGGCTCAGACGTGTAAGCACTTCAAGATCTCTTTAAGTGTAATTTGGATATTGGTGATCTCTGTCCATTACATCATCCTAAGCAAGGTGATTTTACTCTCTTTTGTGGGAAACATTATAACTTATCCGGTAATGCTGTCATCCTGTTTGCCTAATTACAAGACAAAGCACTGATTAGGCTTAAACTCAAACAAATAGATTTTACATTGTCTGAAGTATATAGATCAAAAGTTAAACCAGAGTTCTTTTGAACAAAGAACTGATAATGATTAAGAGCTACCTTTTTTTTCCTCTTGTACCTTTCAATTGATTGTAGGACTGCATGATGTGATTGATTAAAATCAATAATTTAGAAACTGACAAAACAATACATCACAGAAAGGATAAGAGTCAGCATGACAACAAAATGATACAAATGATCCTGACTATAACATTTAAAGCTTTTAAAGTATAACATCTTTCCTTTTTTTTTTTTTTTTTCCCCTGTCTTCCCGAAAATCTCAGCATTGCAACCAACTTAATTAGTATCAGGTTTTCAGCTATGGAGAGGGGAGCCTAAATAATTTCAAGAGTTTAAGAATAGCAAATAAGAAGAGAAAAGAGAGAAGGTGCAAATGTCAGGAAAGGGTGGAGCAGAGACAAATATGTGATGAAGTGCTGATTATTGCATTTTTTTCTATATGTAAAAAAAGGGTTTACTGGGCATTTCTGGCTATATAGTAACCTTTCACCGTGACTTTAGTGATACATGTTATATCACTTTTTCAAGGAATAAAGAATGCTTTAGTTTACAACCTACACAAATACTGAAAAGTACCTTAATGAATACTAATTATGTTAAATTTTTATTGTTTAACTTTTGAGTGCATGTTCCTTATATTGCTTGGTAGTTTACTGTTATTGCTCTTTGCTTATTCACATGACTATAAAGCCCAGGATATCTAGCCGTGTGTTAAAGACCCTTTGTAATACGTGCTGAAAAGTCCAAAATTAAAATATGATCTTTGCTCAAAGGATTTCATTTTGAAGACACTTGGAAGAAGGGAATACAAGAAAATAGCAAAGCATCATACTGCCTAACGCTAATTTGGGGTACCAGTTTGACAAGTTTTGGTAGCCACCACAGCAAAGTGAAACAAAGAGAGATTGAGGAGGGGGAAAATGAAATAACTCAGCAAATGTAAGGAGCATCGTGAAAGAAAAGCAAAAAAAAAAAAAAAAGCATACATCTCAATATGTTAGAAATAAGTAATGGTGGTTTGAAGGTGGGAAACTGATACTTCTGTTCATGAGATATGTGGAAAGAGGTAGCACTGTCTGAGGGGATGGAGAGGGACAGTGTAAAAAATAGCTGAAATGGTCTAAGCAATAATTTCACAAAATTACATTTGCAGCAGCAAACTGAAAGTGGTGAGTGGAGAAAAACAGCAAGGTGGAAGAAAATGCTACTTCTAAAATGGGCCTGGAAGCCAATGGGCAATAGGAAAAAATAAAGTTCCATTTTGAACTTGAAGCAATTGTTAGTTATCCATGAGGAGTTTTGACAAAGACAAGTTAAGATTTAGTTCAAATATGTAAATTAGAGATGACCCTATGAGTCATATGAAAATGTCTTTGTAGGTGATAAATAGCCAAAGAGAAGATGTGTAGGAAAAAGAGCGGGAAAGCAAGGACAGGCGCCTCTTAGAGCACCTAAAAAAAGCTGATGGTAGACAAGAAGATGACATAGGTAATGAGAAAGGGTAATTGCAGGAGGAATTATGATCAGCTGTCTGGCTGATGTTATAGAAAGTGGTTTACAGATTAGATGAGTATGAACATGAAGTACTAGCTTTTAGCCTTGGCTTGGAAAACATTCATTAGAAGGCTTTGCCAACCACATTTCCTTGAACAGATGGATCGCATGGGAGAACAGAATGGGAACTGTCAAAGGGAAACTCCATGATATGATTGTAAACACTGCATTCAGCAAGTTTAAAGAGGTTATTACATGTAGAAATGCAGCAAGCAGAATTTTTGATCTTTGTGTTAAGATGGGAGAAACCAGAGGGGAGCAGAGTGAGTGATTATGGAGAAGTAAGAAGGAAGGAGACTAATGTCAAAAAGTGGAAAGAGGAAATAATCTTATAAGAGACAAGAGTCAAGTCTTTTTAAGGAGGGAAAGGGCTTTCTTGAAATAACAAAAAAAAAAAAAAAAAGGGAACAGGGATCATTTTAAAAGCAGGGCTAACTGCCTAGGCACCAAACCATGATTTAAAAATCCTGATAAGTATCTCTCTAAACTGCATTGCACTACAATGGCAACCAAGACAGTTTAGAACAAGTCTGTGTCTGTCTTGGTACTGAAATATGCAGTGTGGACAGGTGCCGCATTAACAAGGATGAGAATTTCTGCTTTCTCTTTGTGGAAGAAAGCTTTACCTAAATATGTGAAATAAATGTGCAGCTTCAAGGTATTAAATAATGAATTTTGGTGAAATTAAGACTGAATTCAGGCTTTCCCAAATATAAAGTTGATGTATGATCTAGATTATATGACTATAGGAGAAATAATAGTAGCTATGATTGTATGAGGCAGCCTTATAGGTAAGGCTGAGAACGGCTTACTGTTTAGCAGCCAAGATTTCTAACTAGTGCCTAGAAACAAAAAAGGTCTGATCGGTTTTCACAAAAAGACAACACACAGTATATTTTTCAGTTTTATAATGGAAGGAAATGTTAGAATAAAAATATACAGTAGCACAAAACCTGTTGCCTTTAGTAGTCTGAGATGTATCTTAACTTCATACCTTCTTGTTTTAAAACGAAAACTATTAATTTTCCTAATGAGGCATTCTAGAGCAGTGTTGCTTTATATAATGCTAATCTTATTCTCCTAGTTTGCCTTCATTTGCTTTTAATAATACTTATAAAATAATTTAGTCTGCAGGTGTAACCAAATCTGAGCCTTCAGGCTATTCCAATCACACAGTTAGTATGTAATTATTATAAAGAGGCAAGTTATTGTTATACCTGATTATAGTTGGAAGAGAAGATAATTGAATTGAAACAAAATAAGAGTTCACAGAAAACTCTTGTTTCTCAGTACTTTTGCTATTTTGATCGCGTTTCATTTCAGTGTTTTACAATTTTTTTATTATTCACTTATTTTCTGACTATTAAATTTACTGACCACCTATCTTAGTTTGAGACAAAATTTGTTTCTTTCCATCTATGTTAACTTACTGAAATACAGTTATGCGTAATAGTGACTGAAAGTTAATAATTGCTGAAAGTCCCTGATGTGTCATGACTTTTTTTTGCCTTTTTCATACAGTTCTAGGGCAATTTTTAGGGAATAATTGTCCTCATTTATCATGAACAACTTTCACACCAGCAGTAACATCTTAAAATAAAAACAAAGGTGCTAAGTAAAATACTCATAAGACAGATGTCTTAGAATTCAAGTTATCCATATGATTTTGGTTAGTTGCCTTTGCTTGCATGTGGTATATCTTTTTCATGTAACACACCTTAATAAGTGTCTTACAGTTGCCATATTGCATACTGCAAGCTATGAAGAGTACAGAACAGTGAAAAGAAGGATGTTCTCTTGTGGTACAGGGTCTGGATTGAGACAAAAGCAGGTTAATTCTAAAATAATGACAGGTTCCCCAGAAGATACAATTATAAATCATGTCACCTCCATCTTCTCATGCCTCTTTGCCATCTCTTGCTAGAAGCAAGAAATAATTTAGTTCTCTTCCTGCCATCCCTGTTTCTGCTAAGAGGTTTTTTTCTCAAACAACAGGTGAACAAGGGTGAGAAAATGAAGGTGATGGGCATAAAGTAAATGAGAGCCAAAAAAGTTCAGTGTTAGCATGTTCAGCTAAATATTTCCACTTCCAGAAACATATTTCTACATTTCCTGCTTGCAATATCAGCCCTTTTTGTGCTGCTGATTCTTAGTAGAAAGTGTAGTAAAGGAATAGAATTAGTGAAAACTTTATTCAATATGACATACAGGAGAAGGGGAAGGTTATGACTCTTAAAGCTATTGGTGCTGCTTGAAATGGTAAATAAGGAAGATCCTTGTTGATATAGCCTGCCTGGGTTTCTGAAAGACTCTAAAGAAACTATGCAGCCTTGTGATGGAGTAGGAGGTCCTTGTGTTGACAAAAATATGGTTAAAGATGAAAAAGAGAAAACAATTGATGGCCAGTGTTCACAGTGGTGTAAGGTTACCTACTGGAACCCATGCAGTTCAACTTATTCATTGAAAGAGAGGTCATTAGTGACAAGGCTTCCTGATGATACTAAGTTGTTTGGAATATTTAAAATAAGTCCTAAAAAATTGTAAGGCTTTGAAGCATGAGAAAAAGGCAAACCAATCTTTGCATGTAAAATGATGAACATGAGCTAAGTAGAAACAGAAACAACTGGAAAAAAGAAAAAAAAATTATGGGTAAATATAAAAGAGGTCTATAAAATCATGAGTGATAAGGAAAAGATAGACACAGATTGGTTTGGGTGGTGGGGTTGTGTTTTGTTGTTTTGTTTTTTTTTTCCTTCGGTCCTTCCAGCGCCCACAAAGTAAATCTAGTGATGCTAGCAGGTGTCAGGTTCAGAAAGAAGGAAAGGCAGTGATACATTGTAGGAAGTATATACAGATGTAGACAGTCTTGCAACAGGATGTTGCAAATGCTAAAAGTTTACTTGGGTCCAACTGAAGACTTGAGAATTTCATGGAAAAGAAATCCATCAGGAAATACTAAACGCAAAAATGTACCAAGAAGTTTCAAAACCACAAACTATTGGAGACGGGGAGAGCATTCAGGGGAACTTATTCCTCCTTTGCCCTACAAATCAGGAAATCTAAAACTAGGAACAGTTCAAAGAAGAAATGTGAAAGAAGGTTTCCTTTAAATGGAAGACTTATCTCAGTTGGTACTCCAGTAATTATGAAATGACTACCGGGGGGGGGGGGAGCAGATGGAATGAAGCTATTGTCCTAAAAGTAATATTGAAAAAAAACTCAGACTAATTATTTTTGTTATGAAGCTGTCTGCCTTAGTAATTTACCTACCCAACCTGCAGTAACAGCTATATGAATTAGTAGTAACCTAATGATCATCATTAAGCAGGTGTATCCAGTGTGTTTTTTCTTGTGTTGGATTTTTTCTGTTTTCAAATCTTCACGGCATCCAGAAGTAAAACATAAAAAAGGTAGACAACAATTAGGTATACCTAGAAAAATACCAGAAAAAAAAATATTTGGAATAATCATCTCCTTGCAGTGCAAAGTCAGCAGTTTTTGCAAACTTTAAAATAAGATTATAAAAGATGAAGCAGAAAAGCTTGCTTCAGCTTTTAAGAAAGATGTAAGCAATTTTAAACTGTACTTTTTCCCGAGGGAGAATTTGAAAAGATTTCTAATGAATTAAAGTATAACAGAAGTATTTGCTGGATGATAACATATTTTTCCTAATAATTTCTTAATTTCTAGAATGCTCAATTGTGGATCTTGGGGGTGTGAGGTTAAGACAGTATATTTCCATGTTGACAGTATGCACCTTATTACTTTTTTCAGCATTTTTTTTTTTTTTAGGTAAGAGTTGGTTTTTTTCTTTCTTTTCTCCTCCAAATTTTTGAGAAATCAGAAGGCTGTTTGTGTATTAATTTAGAGTGTACAAGCTGTATTCATGTCAGTAAAAACTTACTCAACCACTCTGAATGAGGAAATATAATCTGCTTTGAGATAACTCTCCTTTCAATTAGTCCTGAAAGGAATGCAAATCCCCAAGTCAAAAATTTTTCAAGTTCACACAGGGAACAACAAATCAGTCCCTTAAATAGAAAGATACTTCCCCCCCCAAAAAAAACCCCACAAAACAAACCCGTCTCATAAGTGGGAAAAAGACAGGGTCGTCCATTCACATGTTTTAGTTTGTATTGCTCTGAACATTCTCATTCATCTGAATGTAATCCATGCACCTACCCAATCCCGATGGGACAATGGAGAGCATTTATGAGAGTAATGTCCATGAAATTGTTTGTTTTTAAGAGATGAATGAGGAAGAGATCATGCCTTTCAACAGTGCCAAAAAAACCCCCAACAGCAACAACAACAAAACTCCTCCAAACCCCACTGAGTTTCGATTGGAATAATCAGTAGCTGCCCCTTTGGCTGCAGGTTATGCTCCAAGAAAGCTCCGGCACAAGGTGAGTCAAGAAGGTGGCTGACTCTTTTTATGAAGCTGTGGATTCAAAAGATAAATACCATCTGGTTAAACATCTCCTGAAAAGGAAATGGTACAAAGTCTAACATGAATTTCTGGGAAATAGCTTTAAGTTAGTGAAATAGTCACCAGGATAAATGGCAATGGTCAGACTTTCTTCTCCAATTAGAAAGATGAGACTCTATTCAAGTTAACCTTGTGAACTTGCAGGGTTATTGGTTATAAAATGAATGGTTAAGTTTTCTCCAGGTTTTTTTTTTTTTTCTGCTGAAACTGTAATTGATGTTACCAATTAAAACTAGAAAGTAGCTTTATTCAAAGAGAAAAAATGTGTGTTAAAGAAATGCAAATCCCTTATAAAACACTTGAAGTGTTTTGGGGGGTTAGGGGTTTTGTTTTTGGTTTTTTTTTTTTTGTTGGTTTTTTTTTTTTTTCTCTAGAGTTTACTAGCTTCACTGCATTACAGAATGATGATCTCTTGGTACCTATACCTTTTTTCCCCACAGTTGAAAAGATTCCTGTATGCATTGTGACTGTTTTCATTGTAATATGTTATAGGTCACAGGAGAACCTGTGAAGTACCACAGCCTTTCCCACTCTGTTTAGGTAAAAAAGCAATAGCTCTTGCCCCTTAAAAAAAAAAAAAAAAAAAAAAAAAAAAAAAAAATGCAGGTAAAGGGTATGGTCCTTTCAAACCTTAAATACATGAAACCATGCAAATACACTAGGAATGGGAGCAAAATGTGTGAAATAAATCTTTGGGAATCCAAATTGAGGAGAGCATCCACAGACAGGGCTATGACAGAGTTTGCTGCCCATCTGAAACCTCTGTGTTGAGTCCATTCAGTCTTGCTCACACCTTCATTATTTCTTCTTTTTCTGCCTGCAATTGCTCACATGCACTCCTCTCTTCCTCCTCAGTGTCTGCAAAACCTGCAGCCATACCCCAAACACAATGGTTTTCATCATGCTTTCACAGGAAACAAGCTCAAACAGACAATACAACACAATCTAAATTAGAATTGTTAACCAGAAAATTATAAATTATATTAATTTTAGAATGGACAAAAAGGCTTTCTAATTAGTTCATTACTTCAAAAATTAAATGCATGTAGTAGTACACAGAACTTTTCTGAGGGACTATGTTTTTGCAGTTGCAGCAAAGTAATCCAATTAAGTCTTGGACGTTATTTTTTTCCTCTCACTTCCTCAGTTAGCCTACCACATTACTAATCTGTGCGTGTACCAATTTTAGTTATCATTACTGTTACAAATAGAATTTTGATTGCAAATGATGTATTGTTTGGTATACTTATTGATAGCTTCCGAATGCATTCCATGCTTAGGATTTATGAAGCATTTAATATGGTTTTTTGTTGACATTTCCAAGTCCTCAGTTTCACAGTTACATGTTAGGGACTTGGTTTATGTATTTCAATAGTGTATCCTTAAAAATGAAACATAGCCTAATTTCAGAGTTATCTGTGTATCTTCTTTCTACAAAAAATGGATAGCTTCATCCTGTCTCACTTCTCTGGAGACAAAAACAAATCCTAGCAATTTGGTAATAGGAGGATGTGCAAGTTAAAAGGCAAGATATCAACGTAAGTGAAAGATCTTACTTTGAAGTCCATATCTGTAAATGAGAACCCTTGTTAATGTTTCTTTCCAGTCCTAATTTTGCGAGGCACCAGGGGTATTTGAACATATGGAAAGCCTGAGCTTAATTGTTCAGATTCTGTTCAACCGTTCCAACTCTTCACAGTGATTTGCGCTATTTAGCATTTGTGTGCATTAGGTAATATATTTAGTGTTTCCCGTTTCAATCCAATTTATGTATGTTTGGCTGCAGACCAGAGCTGTGGGCACACAGTATGGAATTGTCATAAATCTGCCTATGCTGACTATAAGTGCTATATTGCTACAGTTGATAGCATGCTTGCATGAACATTTCGGAATGCTTGCGGAGCAATACCGCCTATTCCCAGCAAATCTCCTAGGGACTAAATTAATGTATCTCATATTGTATTGATTGTAGCCAATAAGTGCCTAAATGATTTGATGTGAGGCAGAGGGATTATGAAGGGAAGAGGGAAGAGGCAGCTTGAAAGAAATATGCGGTTTAATTACAGGATGAATTTCGCCAATCTACCTCCCCCTAGGAATTTAACAAATAGGCCTAAGTGCACTTAGCTGTTCTTGACATCTGTTGAAATGATATCTGCCCGTGATGAGGGAATCATGGGAATTGGTCTAAGGGTATTGTCAGGATCAGTGAGCCACAGGAAACTACTTTTCTGTCTGTAAAATCAGACGGAAGAAAAGCCTACATTAGCAGTTTTAGGTTAAGCTGTAACGATTACAATTTCCATAACAGAATTCTGCTTTCTGATTTAATGACACTGGCTCTGTCTTTAGAAAAACGTTAAGCAAGAATTAAAAATGGTGTCAAAACATAAGCAATGAAATAAAATTCGAGCTGGAATCAAAAACTATTCATGTTGCTGCTGTTGGTGGAAGCTTGATATATGCCTTTTGAGAGAAACATCTAGGTTTATACCTTTTTTATGATGTGGTATGACATGATGTTATGAAACTCAGAATCTCTTGGGTAAACAGTGGAGATAGCATAAAACCCAGGGAACACAAAAGCTGGAGCTTCAGCTTAAATCCTATAGGAAGACAAGCATGGTGAAGACTGATGTTGTGTATTTGCTCGTTTTGATTACATCTATAATTCAGAAGGAAGTATAGATTACTTAATGCTTTCTACTGCATTTTATAGTATTTATACTATACTGCTGCAAACGAAAACCTAGCAATGCCTTTAAAGCCCTAAGAGACATAAGTTTCTTTGCATTATTTGAAAGCTGTGTTTTCCTGTGCTTGGAGTGTTTATGTGTATTACCTCATAAATTACTTTTAAGTCATTTCCTTTGAAAAAGTGATAAACGTTTATTTCAGGAGGTAGAAACAGAAGGTGAGACTGTATCCTATTATCTAAGCTGCATGCGTTGTTGCTGACTGCATATGTGTGCATTCTGACTATGCATTTTGCCTATGCAAGGACTAAAAAACCCACAGGAATTGGCCTGGGGAGGGTTGTTTCTTTTATATATAATGCAAATTCTGCCTGCAGTGTTCTTTTCCTGTGATTTCTGTAGACAATTTGAAAGCAAAAATATGTGGTTAATTTATTCTACTGTAAAAGACAAATTGGGATTTATGGCTATAGGAAATGTTTATTGCTAGTTTTGTTTACAAATACAGTAATTGAGGATAGAATTTCAGTTTGTGTAACTGTGCAACATTTCTTGGAAATGGTTGTTTGAATTCGCATCCATCTAAATTCCTGGTGCACTGCACTATTTTACTGATTTCTCAAAGACTGCAATGATGTTAAGTGGGCAAGCACATGACAAAGATGATAAATCACAGCAAAGCTAAAAATTTAGTATTTCGGTTTTTCCTGCTGTAATCCTGAAAACATACATATAAATATGTTTGCATAAGTGATACGCAAAAGTACAGAGAGCAAGAGAGGCAGACACCCTTTAGCAGTCACGCTGTTTTCAAAGACCACCTTAAAACCAGTGATTTGCGTGTCTGGATTACAAAGGGGGCTTGGCCTCTCAATGTTCTCTCTGAGATTTTTGATAAAGTTATGCTGCTCTATGCAAGTATATGTAAGGAGATCTATGCAGTACCAATAGGTGTAGCCATAGTTTCTTTCCGAAGAAAACAAAAAAGATTCTGTTTGAAAGACTGCAATAGGCTACACTAATGTCAAACCCAAAACATTTTAGCATAAATTTTGCCCAGCATTGACTAAGTCATTTGAATATATAGAAAAAAAAATGCAGCTGATTTTCTCTTGAAGATATGAAAAACAAAGGATAAGAAACTTGGGAGAAAGCACCTCAATCTTAAAAGGCAGTGCTTTTTTTTAATAGCAGAGATGTTTTCCTCCAACAATGGTCTCTTAGTTAACATTCAAAAATTCATTTTTAATCTTTTAATTGCAAAATTTGGGATTGCTCTCTAATTTCCTGTGTAATATAATGGAATGTAAATTAAAAGCCAAGATATCTGAGGTAAGAAAAAGTCTTCTTTACAAACACACTATCATTATTACTTGATTTTTAGGAATGTCTTTATTTGGCATCTCTTTGCTCAGTTTCCTGAAACTGAAAAGTAACACGACTTTCTCTGTAAATCTTCTGGTAATAGGATTAAATAGAATGTTAATTTGTTTCCCCTTGCAGCTATAAATAGTGTAGTCTTTTTAACGGAAATAAAATAGGATTTTTTTCTCCGTAAGAACCCAATGTAATAAATTGTAATATATATATATAATTATCAGGGGTTTTTTTCACTTTTACATGAATATGAATTTACATGAATATGAGCTATCTGCCATAGTGTGCCATACCTTAAAGTAACTTCAAAACAACTGTGATGTAATATATGCTCATCTAGGCTAAAATTTTAGGTGTGTTCAGATCTTGCACCCATAATTAGACATCTAAATATAATGGCCTGATTTTTGAAAGATGCGAGCACATTTAGGTACAGCAACTTGCTGAGATTTGCTGTGCTCTGCATTTCTGAAAATGAGGCCATATATGTAGGTAGCCTAAATATAGATCCATGAACTAATTTAAGACTTAAATAGACTTTAAATTATTGGGCATGTTTCTCAGTTCATATTATTCTTAAAGGAGAAAACCAATGATTCCTGGCAGTGATCCTTGTCTGATTAGCACTGATGACAAAGCACCCACACTTCAGTGGGAAAGGATTGTTCCTCGTTTTTAAAAGGATTTTTGAAAGTTTCTATAACAGTTCAGTGTTTTATTATATTATTCCAGTTTAAGGCACAAGCTCTGTCTTTTATATTCCAAATTTACTACAAATATAATGGAAAATTGTTTAGGTAGAGCACGTTCAGTGGAACCGAATTATGTATGGATAATCTAAAATGCCTGCTCTCTTCAAAGCTGGTATATTTAAGGAAACACATTACTTGCTTTGAATAAAACACATTTTATATTTGACGGAGCATTTATGACTGGCAAACAGTGTGTTTCTTTTTCTTCTTTTGTCAGTGGTATTTTCAGGGCTTACCAGAAAACTGTTTTAGAGATTGTTTTGCTTTTCTAATGGGAGAAATTTTAATTATTTTAGTTATCAGTGGGTTTTGTCTGTAGATTTAGATTCCTCAAGACAAAAAAAAAAAAAAAAAGGTATTTTAAAATGTGGTATCACTGTTGCAAAATCACAATGTAATTGTCCTTGCTAATACCTTGTAGTTGTCACCAGTACTGGTATTGGCAACTAGATGAGACAGAGTGATGAAAAAAGCCCAATTATTCATCCTTTAATGAGGGCATTCTGTGAAATGTGCAAACCAGTCCAGAAAGTCCACACTCTAGTCTGAATGTGTTCATTATAATTCTTTACCCTTTGTCCAAGTTTCAGTGCATTCATTTTCTTATATTTAAATTTGGCATCTTTTGTTAATTGAGGCTTCTCATAATGCACATCAGGCTAGGATGCAAATGAATGAAAATGGAACTATAATAGTGCACTAGGATTAACATTGCTTCTTTCAAGTTTTGGGGCTTGGTTGGGGTTTTTTTGTTGTGTGGTTTTTGGTTTGTTTGGGTTTGGTTTTGGTTTTGGGATTTTTTTTTTCAAACACATAGAAATTATTTTTTTGGTGGACATAGAAAAAAAAATACAGTCATTCATGGATCTGGGTATATTCTGTAGTAGCCAGAGAAACAACTTTTAAAAAAAAAATAAAATAAAAATAAAAAAAATTCAGAAGTTGTACAACATTGTGCTTTTGTTTATTGTCTGTGTTTTATTAGAAAATGACAGTAACTCAATATTGTTCTCTGTAGAGAAGATTTGCAAATATGGATAATTATGCTTGTGACACAGGGTAACAGAAGAGCGGTATTAAGCAAATATTGGGGCTCTCTATTTTTCCCAATGTCCCATCATTTCATTCTCCCTCCCACAGTGGAGAGACTTTTTCCTGCGAACTTATCTACCCTTTGGAAGAAGTGTTCAAAAATTATTAGAAGCATCACAGTGCTAGCAAAATAATAACAATCACATTATTAACATATGTCCACATTTCATGAACATGCTGGCATGTCTGAACAAGGAATGAAAATGGCTGCAGTCCTGTGAAATCTCTGTATTTCCTTGGAAGCTCAGTGTTTTAAAGAGCAAAATTCAGCTATCAGACTGGTCGTTACTGAGCCAACCAAGAGTGTGATTAAAAAAAAAAAAAAATTCTTTCCAGTGATGAATTTAGTGACTTTCTTGCTCTCTCCTTTTTTCATGTGACATGAGTAATTCATAAACACTTTGTGGTTTAGGCAGCAAGGTGGGAGCAGAAGTATCTAAAAAAAGCCCCAAGAAAATCTGTAGCCAGAATGACAAATCCTCAGGCACAGCTATAAAACTTACAGATCAGTAGCACAGAGCCATAAGAATATATTGACTGTGGCCCAAACTCATCAGAAGATTGATCAATCCAGCTGACTTGCATTAATTGTGAAATAGAAAGAACGATGCGATCAATGATAGGCATGAAAGTGCAGCGGTAATGATGCCACATCTAGCTAATCCAATAATGGAGAACCTGATGTATAGCATATTGGAATTCCACTGTTCGGGCCCCTGTCACAATAAAGTATATCCTGCAATTATGGGGAAAAATTGAGCAGGCAGCAGTTGAGCCAGCCTAATCGGCCAGTGCCACAGTAGTTTTCCTGATTAAACACTACGTTAAGTGGCACTCAAACATTGCAACTTGTCTGCATTATAAAAGATAATCCTTAAATTAATGTGAAACTTTGTATTTTAATCAAAGCAAACTATGAATATTAAGATGTGTGCAAGATTTCTAGTTAACTGTGAACATTTTAACAATTTATAAACTGGTCTCTCACTGTTGGCTATGAGGAGAAAGGACCATATGTTGATTTGAGAGCCACCAGTTTCCCGTGCTGAAACTCAATTAGACTTCATACAGGCTTAAAGACCTGATGGGGAAAAATAATATACTTAACAGACCCTTAGAGAATTCAAATTTAGTTAACTTCTGTAAATGTTTGCCTATGGTTGCTAATTTTAGTCTGCTCAGTGTTACATGTTGGTTGGGGGAAGAATAGATTTTTAGAAAATAGTAATATAAGTAGAACCAGACCTGCAGCTAAAGTTAGGAATCAGTGGTCACCTACCTACTATAAAAACAACCACAATCCTCTCTAAAATGTAGCATTTGTCATATTAATAAGAAGTGCAAGACTTCCAGTTCCTTAGATACTTAAATTTTGTTATTACATTTACATATGTGAGCCTACCTGCTGCCACGCTGACCCGACTTTGCTGTTGGCTTGACCTTTTGTTTTAGGACACAGCTTTGTGTGGAGGATGCTACAAGCCTGCCCTGACCAAGCAGGAGAACCTTGGAGGTTCCTGCTCAATCTTCAGCCCTGCCCTCTCCCTGGGGCCAAACGATCCAAGGAGCTTGGTTCTTTCTGCAGGGTTTGAAAGGGAGAATTCAGAGGATCAGTGGAGCCGTGACTCTGTTTATTACACCTTATCCCTCGTCAACAGTGTTTCTCAATTATTATTATTTTTTTTGTGGGAAGATAAATGACTGCTCGCACAGCTGCTCGACATTCAGGGAGTACGAGGACTGTTGTTTATGTGCAGGTTTGAGCAATTACAGAAAGGGAAATGGATGGCTGCCTAACCACCGAGGAAGCACCTAAACCAATCTGTAGATCATTCTGCTTTGCCTTCTGGAAATTATTGACTGCTTTAATTCCAGTACTGGATGGGTATTTTTATATTTCAACTATAGAAATTTACCACTTTTCAGATACAAATGTTTGTATAAACTGGACTGAGGTTTTGACACTACATAGTTCTTGAGACACTTCAGTAGAACTTGGCACCATTTCTACATGCAAATGTAGAGGTTTTTTCATGAACAAAATAACTTTGCTACTCTTGCTTTGCTTGCTTTCTTTAAATATGTTGCTGAGGCAGGGAAGCTTGGGGACAATTATTTAAGCAAATAGCAAGCAAACAAAAAGATCCAGTTCCTATATGTTAAAGTATACTGGTTAGAACTCCTGTGACAGATTAGGAGCTTTGTACATCTTGCTTAGGTCTCTTTGATTCTGGAGCAATCAGCTCCAGAAGCTGGATGGCCATGTGTTACCAGTAATTGTCCAGCCATCTCACTTTAATGCCCTAGTGCAGAAAAGCCAACACTTTAATAAGACTTCAGCTCGCATCTTCTATTTCCTTTTCAATGCAGTGTAATTTTGCTCGGTGTTGTAAGGAAACGACTAGCCACTATTTGCACAGGGCTTTTCTTTTTCCCCTCTAAAGTTGATTACACCTGGGGGGAATAAAATGTCAAAAGACACAAGACTCCTCATATGGTTATAATGGGAATACAGGGATGAAACTGAGGAGGTAATTTATCCTAAAGCCTCTAAAATTTCAAAGTGTTTGTTTCCAATATAAAAATGTAATTTAAAAACTAGATTAATAACTGATTAATAAGTCCTGAAATTGGTTTCAGGCTGCTTAAGTGAGCTGATAGCAAAGACCGTATCTTCTTGTTTCTCTGTAAGAAGAAAACAGAATTAATGTTCTTCAGATTTTTCCTTTAAAAATACTGCAGAAAAACCAAAACATAAGAAATGGTGACCAAGCTGTGAACGTAATACTACCATACTAGATTTTAATAGCATCTGTTTCTGTGAGAAATGCATGGTATGGTGTATATTTTCTAAACATATTTTTGATTGCTTGAAGTGATAACAGTTAGCTTTACACCTCACACCATAAAAGTAGTAATAAAAGAAAAGGAGAGTTCAAACTCTGTGATGGTAAGTAATTGCTGTGGAACAAACCCTTGCCTTCCCTGAGTCTTTGTTCAACTCTTTGTGCCACTAGGGAATTATTCTAATACATGAAAACTGTATTCAAGTTACGCTGTAGCAGTAAATGAGATCTACTTACTTCTTTCCAGGACAATTAATTTCAAGCCAGCCTACGTTAAAGAAAGTACTGAGCAGTGTGTTTTATAATTGCTGGAAAGCTGCACATGCAATATTAGAATAGAAATATTGGGTTTCTTTTCAAGTTTTGAGTAATCCCAGTAGACTTGCAAGCTGCTACGAATAATTCTGTAAAGTCTAAGTGAAAGATTTCAGATATTTCCCCCCCTCTCTTCTAGATTACTGCAGTTATTTGAGGCAAAAAGTCAAAACACCTCAACATTAAGGAAAATGAAGACACTTTCTGTAAAGACTGAAGTAGTAATGGATAGCCTAAAGGCATCAACCTAAACCAACAAACTGACTGCAGCAATGCTTGGTGGGGTTTTTGTTTTGTTTTTTTTTAATGCGTTTTCTTTATCAAAGAAGTTGCTGGATGCCACCCATCATCTGTGAAGTTAACAAGACAGTATCTTCCTAACAGAAGAACTTAGGCAAATTTTTAACTTTGCTATAGGTAGTTTAATATAATTAAATAGGTGCGTATACCTTTGTAGACCATTCCTTAATACTGGAATGGTCTTATTTGTGGTACCTCAGTCTGAAGTATCTTAAGGTCTGTGTTATATGCCATTTTTTCTTTTTTCTTTTTTTTTTTTTTAATTAATTTTCACATATAGCTAAAACAGTGCACAGAAAACAGGACTGGGAAGGTGAAGCAGCATGCTTGGAAACTGCTTCTTCCATGGGAATGTGGTTGTTCCATGGAACTACACTGACAAGATATTGTTGTTTCTCCTTGCCTTTAATTTCTATGTTGTGCTTTTGAACTAAAACTTGTAAGACAGATGGTGACCCTAGAAGGTCTTACAGACTTGCAAGTACTTGAAAAGAAGGTGTTAATGTTTTTCTCAAGGAAAAGAGAGAGGAATTTTACCCTCCCCCAAAGTATTGTTTTATCGGTAATTAGCAGAGGCAAAATCATTCAAATACAGAAATCACTGAGCTAATTGAGATAGTCTAGCAATGAGGGACTCTACTGGGATCAATTAACATGATCTAGATATTAAAGGGAAAACAGAATATTTCCTCTTTTTTTCCCCTCCTATGATTTGCAGCATATGTCACTTAAATACAGTTGAAAGCAAGAAAAAAGGGGATTATTTTTTTTTAATATTTCCAGACCACTAAAAGTCATCAAAATGGTCTTCCGTTATGCTGACAACATGCTTGTTTCTTTTACAGTCTAGATGAGGTGACACGTACATCTGGGTAGCATTGGGAAGGGTTGTTGACTGGTGGTCCAATTTTTTTGCTATTTAACAGCAGAATTGCTCTCATTTTGAAACTTAGGGTCTGATTCTTAATATCAGTACATGGTGTTATATATTTATGGGGGTTCTGTACTATTTATTCCTGTTGTGGGATGTCCTTAGAACTGAATATAAGTGGTTAAGGTATCTTTTTTTGTTGGTATTGTATATCACGGTCCTTATGGGGGACTTCAACCACCCCAATATCTGTTGGAGGGACAATACAGCGGGGCATAAGCAATCCAGGAGGTTCCTGGAATGCATTGATGACAACTTCCTTCAAATAACAGAGATGCTGATGAGGAGAGGTGCTGTGCTGCACCTTGTTCTCACCAACAAGGAGGGGCTGGTGGGGAATGGGAAGCTCAAGGGCAGCCTTGGCTGCAGTGACCATGAAACGGTGGAGTTCAAGATCCTTAGGGCAGCGAGGAGGGTGCACAGCAAGCTCGCTAGCCTGGACTTTAGGAGAGCAGACTTTGGCCTCTTCAGGGATCTGCTTGGTAGAGCACCGTGGGATACAGCCCGGGAGGGAAGAGGAGCCCAAGAAAGCTGCTTAATATTCAAGGGTCACCTCCTCCAAGCTCAGGAGCGATGCATCCCAGCAAAGAGGAAGTCAGGCAAGAACGCCAGGAGGCCTGCATGGATGAGCAAGGAGCTGCTGGACAAACTCAAACACAAAAAGGAAGCCTACAGAGGGTGTGGAAGCAAGGACAGGTAGCCTAGGAGGAACACAGAGAAATTGTCCGAGCAGCCAGGGATCAGGTTAGGAAAGCCAAAGCCCTGATGGAATTAGATCTGGCCAGGGATGTCAAGGGCAACAAGAAAAGCTTCTATAGGTACGTCCGTGATGAAAGGAAGACTAGGGAAAATGTGGGCCTTCTGCAGAAGGAAACAGGAGACCTGGTTACCGGGGGCATGGAGAAGGCTGAGGTACTCAGTGACTTTTTTGCCTCAGTCTTCACTGGCAAGTGCTCCAGCCACACTGCCCAAGTCACAGAAGGCAAAGGCAGGGACTGGGAGAATGAAGAACCGCCCATCGTAGGAGAAGATCAGGTTCGAGACCATCTAAGGAATGTGAAGGTGCACAGGTCCATAGGACCTGATGAGATGCATCCCACGGGTCCTGAGGGAACTAGCAGACGAACTGGCCAAGCCACTATCCATTGTGTTTGAGAAGTTATGGCAGTCTGGGGAAGTTCCCTGTGACTGGAAAAGGGGAAACATAACCCCCGTTTTTAAGAAGGGAAAAAAGGAAGACCCAGGGTACTACAGGACAGCTAGTCTCACCTCTGTGCCCAGCAAGATCATGGAGCAGATCCTCCTGGAAACTATGGTAGGGCACATGGAAGATAAGGAGGTGACTGGTGACAGCCACCATGGCTTCACTAAGGACAAATTGTGCCTGGCAGATTTGGTGGCCTTCTGTGATGGGGTTACGGCCTTGGTGGATAAGGGAAGAGCAACTGGCAGCATCTACCTGGACTTGTGCAAAGCCTTTGACACTGTCCTGCACAACATCCTTGTCTCTAAATTGGAGAGACATGGATGGACCACTCAGTGGATAAGGAGCTGGCTGGATGGTCACACTCAAAAAGTTGCAGTCAATGGCTCGATGTCCAAGTGGAGACCCGTGATGAACGGCGTTCCTCAGAGGTTGGTATTGGGACTGGCACTGTTTAACATCTTTGGCGACATGGACAGTGGGGCTGAGTGCCCCCTCAGCAAGTTTACTGATGACTGCACCACACAGCTTGGTGTCGATGTGCTGGAGGGAAGGGATGCCATCCAGAGGGACCTTGACAGGCTTGAGAGGTGGGGCCGTGCAAACCTCATGAAGTTCAACAAGGCCAAGCGCAAGGTCCTGCACATGGGTTGGGGCAATCCCAAGCACAAATACAGGCTGGGTGATGAGTGGATTGAGAGCAGCCCTGAGGAGAAGGACTTAGGGGTGTAGGTTGATGAGAAGATCAGCATGACCTGGTGATGTGTACTTGCAGCACGGAAAGCAAACTGTATCCTGGGCTGCATCAAAAGAAACATGGCCAGCAGGTCGAGGGAGGTGATTCTGCCCCTCTGCTCTCATGAGACCCCACCTGCAGTACTGCATTCAGCTCTGGGGCCCCCAGCACAAGAAGGACACGGACCTGTTGGAGCAGGTCCAGAGGAGGGCCACGAAGATGATCAGAGGGCTGGAGCACCTCTCCTGTGAAGACAGGCTGAGAGAGTTGGGGTTCTTCAGCCTGGAGAAGAGAAGGCTCCAGGGAGACCTTACAGCAGCCTGCCAGTACCTAAAGGGGGCCTACAGGAAAGGTCGGGGGCGACTCTTTATCAGGGAGTGTAGTGATAGGATGAGGGGTAGTGGTTTTAAACTGAAAGGGGGTAGATTTAGATTAGAGATAAGGAAGAAATTCTTTACTGTGAGGGTGGTGAGGCACTGGCACAGGTTGCCCAGAGAGGTGGTGGCTGCCCCATCCCTGGCAGTGTTCAAGGTCTGGTTGGATGGGGCTTTGAGCAACCTGGACTAGAGGAAGGTGTCCCTACCCATGGCAGGGGGGTGGAACTAGATGATATTTAAGGTCCCTTCCAACCCAAACCATTCTATGATCATAACACTGTATTACAACACATATATGTGACTATGTTTTACTGGTGGTCACGGGACAAACTTTCAGCTTTTTGAAATTTGTACAGTAAACACTGGGAAATAATGTCAAAATTGTCAACAATAATATATTAATATATTAAATGTTCTGAATTCTTTTTTCCACTTAACTGAAGCCATGCACATGGCATTTCTCAAATGACCCAGAAGTGGACTTCTAAAGCATGTAAGTGAGCTAGCGTGTGAGCCTATAAATTCAATTCACTGGTATGCATCAGCAATGATGATTACTCTAAATGTACTGTGAATGGACTAGACTGCTATTGAATGTGCAAGTTGAGAGTGCTCATTAAGGGAGAAAAGATGAAACTTCAAGCACCTAGTACGAGGCTTAAAATCATTCCAGCTCCACTAGAACGCAGTATTTTCTATTCCACATAAAATCAGTTTAGTTCTTGGTGGAAGTGACATGATGCTAACACTTCATTCAGGAAAACATTTACTCCTTTTAGGAAGATTTTTATCCTGATCAAAGTTGAGGTTTTCTAGCTTAGTAAGAGTTGACTACCAAAGCTAAGTAGGAAGGGGAATTTTTAGCTTGTCTGGCAAAGCATTATTGATGTGCTCCTCGTTGCCTCTAAACAAGAGAGAAAAAATAGGTTTTGAAACTTGGTTATTGGGTGCTACAAGGAGTAAAATGCAGTGAAAATGGAGTGCAATATTATTTTTTATTTTTAGAAAATAATTCCAGACATCAGAAAAAGACATTATATAATCTAGTAATGAAGAATAGTTCTTTCCCTGTTCTCTGGGCCCCAGGCATTCCACATTTCTGAAGCTGGAGCATGACATGTACAACAACAATGTATGAAAACTTTAAGAATATTTTTTTCTAATACCCAGATAACTGGTGAACTTTCTTCTCAGAAAGAAAAGATTATAGATATATTTGTTACATAACTGGTTTAGAACTGTCAAATAAAACCAAAAGTGACTCTCATCTTCCTTCCTCCTCTCCCTGACCCCTGTGAAATGCCAAATTTGTGTGTCTTACTTCTCATGCAGATGGATATTTAGGTAATGATAGCAAAGCTATTTAAAATGCCAAATAATTCATTCTTTGGTTTATTTCATGTTTCACTCAATCCGTTTTCCATTATAATGCTCATGGACTTGGATTTTCACCTCCCACCCTCCACCTCCATTTTGCTTATACTTTTGACTTGCGTTGAGAAAAATCTTTTCTTTTTTTAACTTTTTCTTTCTTTTCTTCCCTCCCCCCTGCCACCAAAGACAGATGGTGGCAACACTGTTCTCTCTGAATAAGAAAACAGCTGGTAAGGTGCAAGGCGAGACTAGACCAGCAGTGCACGTGTGTTTCCAGTGTTGCAAAATCTCCCTTTGTTTTTCAGAGGAGCTGGTATATACGCTAACCATACAGTTATCAAACCCCTAACTGTAACAGTAAAAAACCAACAACAACAAAAAAACCACCAAAAAACCAACCACAAAATAACCCCCAAAAACACACTACAAAAAAACCAAATAAACCACCAACCCAAACCCTACACAAATAAACTGAATTTATGCCATAGTACAGATTCAGTACCTTTCCATCCTGGCTTGCATATTTAAATACAGGCTTGACTTAAGAAAAAATTATTGCCGTCTAATAGCTATAAAATACTAAGAGGAAATAAAATCAATGTTGGCCCAAAGTTTAGAATGCAAACCACACACACGCTATAAAATATGGTAGAATGCTGCTTACTCAGTAGACTCAGCTCTAGGAACCAAACCGAACTGAGAATAACTTAAAAAACTGTGCAGGAAATTAAAAAATATGTTTAAATAGATGTCTGGAAATTGTTGTTGTCATAAGATCAAGGTATATTTTATTCCCTTCAGGTAAAAAGAATTCTCACTATTGAGATATATATCCGACTTGGGCAGGTGAAAGGAGGTTGATTGGTTGCTTTTTTCCTTCTTTGCAGTGTTCTTAGTCGCAAGTCTCCAGGCTGCTAAAGGTACACATATGAATTACAGTGTTTCAGGAATCAAGTGAAAGGCTTTGGGAAAAAAAACAAGGCATCTGCATGATGTATTTTTAAGTGTGGCTTTATTTACTAAAGAATGCTGTACAGTCATTTTAACGAATTATTGAACCTTACTAGAATGTGAAGCGTACACTGAACAAGAAGTGCGCTTCTCTTGCCAGTCTACATCTGTAACCTGTCATACTTACTCACAGTTGGAAGGTTAGTTTCTAGAAGGAGGTTTCCCCTTTTTTACAAGAGGGCTTTATCTTCATCAAGAATCAGACAGAGGTACAGTGAGAGCTGAGACTGAGGAAAAGGGAAAAAAAAAACAAAACCCCACAATCAATTTTATGGAAAATTCTGATGTTTCAAAACAGGTTTTGTCTTTATTTAGAATGAAAGTGATTTATTTTTTTTTTTATAACCCTTTAAAAAACGGACAGAGCTTTACCTTCTGGTTGTTCTGGAATCTCTGGGACTTGGCGTCTCCAGATCTAACCCAGTCCTTTGGCAATGGTGCTCCGCAGCTGCAGGTTCTGGGAGCCTTAGTCAGGGGCCTGGATTGCATCGAAGGCTCAGCTTCCCGAAACTCTACCACATCAATGTCTCAGTAACTGAAGGAGAGGGGAATGAGCTGTAGAGCACTAAAGCTGTCAGAGCACTATTAAGTTGAACACTCTGCAGAACTTCCCACTGTTGTTGATCTGGCAAATCTAATGAACAAATGTCTTTATCACCCTGTTCATAATCAGCTCTAGGTATGCAACAATACCTTTGTAGTTGCCTATTTGGTCACTTAAATAAGATTTTTGCTGTCTCTGTACCTTTGTGGATTTTGACAGAAGCTCTTGCTGTATGTCACCTGTCTTCAGTTTTGTCTGTACTGCTTGGTGTCAGGAAACAGCTGTTTCCTTTCTGTGTTCCCCTCTTGCCAGTTGTTTCTAGGCTTTCAGGACTATCCCACGGTCTTCCTAAACTTTAGAAATTCAGAGACCTTCATGCCATGCAGCAGATGCAAGGCAAAGGCTGTATTTTAACTAGAGCTGCTTAGTTCCTGAAAGCTTTACTTCTTTCTGAAATGATGGATGTTAGATACCAGAAATGCCGTAGTTTGGACTTATTCTTCCGTGATTGACTTTACAGTGCAATTGAGCACAGGTAAGAATTCTTAAGCAAAAGTATCTTTTCACAATGGAAATTATTATTTTTAATGGTATGTGCCTGTTTTTGAGGCACATTAGGAATTTTTATCTAAGTAATAAGAGACAACCCTGTCTCAGAATATGCATAATGGAGATGTAAAAGGCCTGAATTCAAGTCTCTAGACACAATTAGAAATCCAACCAATTGCTATGATATACCGAAAAACTAGATAAGTGATCTCATGCAGAGAAGCATTCCCTACCCTTTTAACTGCTGCTTATCCTGTCTCAGTAAGTGAGGTAATTGATGTTTTACTCTCAAAATGGATCTCAGTGTTTCAGGTAGTTAGCAGACTAGAATGGCTTTTACATCATAACACTAAAAATCAATTGATCTTGTAAACTAATCTCAGGTTTGAAAACTTGCTAAACCTGAAGACTACCTAGCTTAAAAATAATGAGTTTGTTTGGATCTTGAGTCCACTAGACTAGCTGGTGATTAATCTGATTTAACCACACAGACCATCACAACACTGTTCCTGCTCTTTTAAATTCTCCTGTTCTCATTTCTCCACAAGGGCCATGTACATCAGAGCCTTGAGGAACTCCTAATTATTTCTGTGTGGTGCTTTGTTTATTCCTGTTTAAGTGAAAGTAATTGTTTAGTATCATAGCAGACTCACTAGGAAGGGAGTGGTTTTCAGTTTGAACAACTTGACCCGGCACTTCTTCGGTAATATGCATCCTCTTGCAGTTGTGGAACTTGCATCAGGGCTTTGGTTTTACTTTGCTTCTTGATGGTATATGCAAATAGCATGTCTGGAAGTAAAAGGGAGGGGAAAAAAAAAAGAAATAATCTGCAGGCCAAAATTACTTTGAGTAATTTTACATGTTTATTTCATTGCAAAATTGAGTAAAGTAAGTTCTACAAAATCTGTTCAGGGGTAAAAGCAGCAAAGAATTGTTACAAACACTGGGAACAAAGTGAATGAAAAATAGTGAGTTAAATGACAACTTGCTTGAGGCTATGACTATACTGTATTGAATACACAGGCTCCACCACCACACTGTGAGCATTACTCGCACACAAATGAGGATGAAATGTACCTTTTGAATCGTGTGTGCTAATTATTATATTACTCATGTATGTTATGTAATGTTGAAATTAGTTATTCATATTGTAATTTGATTTATAAAGTGCTGCAGTGAAAACAGAGAGAGAAATATCTATAGGTAGGAAAGATGCTTCCCTCTTTCCCTCTCAGTCTCCTTTGTATGTAGAGCTATAGATAGATATAAGAAAACTTGTAGATGGAACTCTTTGTCCTTGATGACTTCCAATCTTGGGTTAAGATGTGGCAGAAAAGTGAAGATATGTATAGCTATATGAAGAAGAAAAGTGGTTATTTATTGTAAAAAGATATGATATTTAGATCTTTCATGTATATATAGTAAAAGATGTCTATCTGTATTCTAAACTGACAGGGTTTCAGGTCACAGTTTACTTCACCTCAGGGTAGCTTATCACAAAATTTTCTAGAGATGTTGGAAGCAGCACTTCCATGCATAAGGATCATTACAATGCATCATTAAAATTATTTCAAAAGGTATAGATATAATAGAATTTTGAAGGTACAATTTCAAGCTTGTTATCATGGAGGTCATTGGAGAACATGACATTTAGTTTGCAAAATGAGCATTGGTGTGCATGCACGTGCACACACATACACAAGTTTAAATGTTTCATTCTGCTTTTCCATTTTTAGGACAGTAAGGCCATTGCTGTGGTCTCATTAAAAGGTGAAAGAAAATGTTTAACTTTGTCAGCTGCACCTGATTTTTGCCAATGATTGTTCATTTTCTTAACAGAAAAGCAAAGAACATTTTAAATGAGACTTGTTCAAGGTAACCTTACCACTTCTGAGTGAGAAGAATATACTGCCCTAATGGATGCTCTTATATGACAATCTCTAAATGTCTTTCATTATTAAGTGTCAAGGTTTCTTTAGGAGGGCTTTAGAAATTCTTGGGAGAAACGTTTCATTGCAGCAAGCTGTAGCACTGCCACTAAAAATATATTGCTAATTAAAGTTTATTGACAGTCTTTGTAATGTGTTCTTAGAACAAGTAAAAGCACTGAGTAGTTATTGAATGTGAGGCACTGCATCTTCTATAGTTAGTTAAGCTGTTTAGGAGAGGAGATTAAGGTACTGTGCCCTTCCTTTCCCTATGTAGTTATTGGATTTGAGCACTGTGCAGAATAAAATGCTTTCTGCATACCAGTGCTGCAAAGACTTGAAGAAACTTTGGGTTTTTCCCTCACTTTTTCACTTGCTGGCCGTGGACAAATTGGGACGTATGTTAAATACTTCCAAGGCCTAAAAGGTACATCTCCCCAGGAAAGGAAAGAATTTTGACTATTCAGTTCCTTCAAGGAACGGTTCCAAAGTTGAGCAAGAGTATTCAGTTACTTTAGCTGTGTGTGAATACAAATACAGAATTGCAAATCATACGTCTGTAGAGTTCCCGGCGTGGGACGCTTCTCATCAGTAACAATTGCACACATTTAGCCATATTCAGCTATGGCACAGCACTACTGTTTTAGAACAATAGCATTTGTGTTTCTAATTTATGAAGCTGTGTGGTCCGTGCTGGTGGGAGGGGAATCTCCTGAAGCACTGCTCTCCTCCACTGCCAGATGGGATTCCTGGTTTTGTGGCTGATAGTTGAGCCCAACATATGCTGCAGATGCAGGGTTCCTCTGAAGCACTGTGATTGCTGTGCTATGAAACACTGTCTGCTCCCCCAACAGAGTGAAAGGGTGGCAAGAGAGGGGTTACCGACACGGGGTAATGGCTGCAGACTGGACCAGGCTGCCATTTTTCTAGAGAGGCAGGTAGGCAATGATCATGAACTGCAGAGCAGGTCTCGGAGGCAGAAGTTTAGGACTCCGAGAAAAATTTGTAATTTGGAGCAGTGTGCAGATGTATGTATTATCCCATTGAGAAGAAACCTGGAAAACCATAATTTGAATCTCTTTCCTGTTAGGGGCATCATCTGAGGCTAAACGTAGCCAATGTTATTACGAGGCAATTCATGCTCACTTTGTTCTCATTTACTGGTGTATTTTGTTCTCAATACTGCTGTGTTTGGCACTGCAATTATCTTGGTATCTTTTTCTTTTAAATTAATATTAAAAGATAATCAACTGTTAATTCATTTTAATAATGCAGACAATAGTAAAAAAACGTTACTGATTTTGCTTATGTTACTATTTAGAATCATAGAATAGTTTGGGTTGGAAGGGACCTTTAAAGGTCACCTAGTCCAAGTTGAAAGTCATGATTTCTTACTGACATCATGACAATTTGAAAACTGTTGCAAGTGATTACATAATGATCGATAGGTGCAAGCAGAAGCATTTGCACTGTCTTGCCACATCTCTGGAGTTCTCTGAACCACAGTGAATCTATGATCATGTTTGTAAGGGCAAGGAACGAGAGTTATTCTTTAGATGGTTGCCAGAAGACTTTTACCCTTCTTTACATCTCTAAATCTAAAGTTACTCATTTCAGTAGGGTTCCTCTGCAATTCTGTTGCTGTAAGTAAGAGCAAAGTACTGCCTTTGGTATGCAAGATTTACAATACAAATCAGAAACAAAAAAGGATTATTACATGTTGATAGTAGTACAACAGCTTTGAGAAGTGATTGTTTTGTGGCTCTAAGAGCCAAACCTTCTGCCTGCTTGTACAACCTACAGTTTCACTGAGTATCCGAGTTGTAAAAAATTTTCTAAAAACGTCTGTATGGCATGTTTGGTCTTGCAGCTCATTAATTATCTGCCTGCAGTTTCTTCTGACTCAAGCTTCTTGCGCTCACAGAAATGGTAGGGTGAATTGCATAACGGACAGGGTGTGTGAATCCTAATGCAGAGTGCAGGTCAAGCTCATGCCGTAAGAGTAGGAACAGCCCTAGTGATGGATGTACACATTTTTTCTCTCTGGGACTAATTCATTCATTCAAAACCAAAGAAAACACACTTCTGGGTGTGGGTGTATTTAGTCAGTATCACACACAGGGTGTCAAGTTCTCTCTAAACTTCATGAAGGCATAATTCCTCCAGTTCTTTACTATGTTTTAAGAAAAGAATATCACCTGAGGGTCCACAATTTGATAAATTAGTGCAGTAAAGGCAACCTCTGCTTCGCTGAGAAGATTTATTATTAAAAAAATTGGTGTGATGGAGTAAAATGCTTGTGTTTTGATTCGTGTGTGTGTGCAAGCATAGTGCATATCATTGCATTTCCTGTGCAAAACAGAAAGGGATAATTTAAAAGACATTAATGACATTTAGATGCCTACTTCCTATTGCAAATTAATCATTAGAATCCACACATATTTTCATTTTGCATTTGTGTCCTTGCAATTCTCTCCCAAGAGCAAAAGATAAGTAGCACATATGTTTCATAAATAATGAAATTACCCCCCAAACTTTCAAGCTTTAGGTAGAGTGATACATGAAAACAGACTATCACTTTTAATGAATTTACTTCATCGTGTTCACCTTCGCCCCCCCTCTCCCCCCCAATCAAATTATGCTGACAAGAATATCTTTGTAAAGTACATGTAACTGTATAGGCATGGATTATTTCTTAGTAACAAGATTTAAAATTTGCACACAAATCCTGCTTATGCCAGAAATTCTTACCTGTTTAAGAAACAAAACCCAAAACAAACAAAAAACCCTGAATAGCTTGACCAGCCAACAAAATTAAATTATAGTAGGATACTGTCAATTAACAGTTAAAAACAGCTGTCAAACTTAAATTGTTTTTATAAATTCTAAGGATTTCCTATTTTATCTGCAGTTGAAAAAAATAAGGTTTCTAGATAAATGTACTGATTATTGATTTACTAGGTTAATACTGCGGAATGACATTTTAGTATGTCTTGGATCATTTTATATAAATTAAACTATTACATATATATACACACACACACCCCCCCTTTCACTTTATAACACTCTAAAAAGTAATTTTCTAATTAGAACAAGAGTAACTCCAAGGAAGGTGACAAATCAAAGTTTGGATATCTGTCAGTTCATTGGCTTCTTGCTGACCTGGCAATATCTTGTTTCTCAGACCAGTTCCTTCTATAATGGCCTCTTTAGCCAATAATGTGGATCTGCCAGATAAAAGCTGTGTTTTGGGTTTTTTTGTAATTTGTCAAGCATCGGTGACTGAATGAACTTGACTTACTTTTATCAGCACACAAGCACAGCAAGTAGCCTTCCAGATGTTTGCTGATAACACGCATTCAATGTCTATAGTAGCAATTTGTAACATAACTAGCTTTGGTAATTGTCTGAAAATCCATGCCTGTCTCCAGTGATATCCTTATTGTCAGTCTTCCATTCTCTTCTCTTCCTTAAAGTGTCTTTCTGAATTGTTATCTGCAGTTAGTATAGCTGGCACTTTAACAGACTAGTATTAATTTTCTGTTCAAAATATAAGAAACTATGTAAAATAGAGTTTTTGCTTAGACCCTGTCTTAATTTTATTGTATGTTCTCGGCCTATAGTTTTTACTGATTGTCTCTGTTGATTATCTTTACTTCAGAAAATCTGCTATGCAGCATATTGGATTTTTTGCCTTCTTTATGTAATGCAGACCCTTAGAATTCATTTTAAAAGCTGGTAGCAGTACCTGATACTCAGATATTAACTGATATATCAGATTTCTTAATTCTATATTTACAGTAGCTTCAGAGTTTATCACTTAATTGGTATTCATGCCATTATCTGTATTATTTTTTTTTCTGGTACTTTAAGGAAAGAGATTTAAGATCCATTTTCCGAAAGTTACAGGATTTTACAAGAGTAAATTCTTGTAATAACAGTATGCTTATGAAACAAAAATGATTTATGCTGCAGTAAATAGTGTAATACATGTAATATGCCAAGCTTGGCCTGGTAATGTTTGTATTCTAACATACTTTTAATTCTATACTGGTGGTTGCTTTTACATCACAGTATTTTTAATTACATTTTTCATAGTGTCCATTTATTCTTTTTACTACAGTGCCTTTGCCTTCTGATTATTCCTTTTAATACTTACTGTGTTATGCAGGGAAATTAAGTAAAATGCGCTATAGCTAGTCTTTTATTTATAAAAGGAGTTTATATTTGAATACTAATTATAGGTGACGTTTCTCACGGGATTGTTGCATGCAGATTTTAATACATGCAGAATATGCATGCAGAATTTAATTTTGAGGTTTTACTGCACAAGTGTTTTTCTAGAATGCTACTTGAAGAAAATATTTTCGTAGAGACCTTTTTCCTACTTTATATTAAAGTATACTGCAAAGTAGTTTCCAATATAAATGCACCAGCGCCTTTATGTTCAAGAATTAGTCACATAGTGTAGATGCAAAATAAACATCAAACAGTTTTTGTCTTCAAGGTACTTTTCACAAGGGCATACCAGAGACCCACGGTTCCTAAACTTCTTACAAAAACGGAGGGAACTAATCATGTGACGGGATATGAGCTGGGAGCACAGGAAAAGCTGTGGTGCTGGCTGGTGTTATGCCACCCTGCAGGCCTTTTACTTAAAGGGGTGTCAGAAAATGAAGAGCTTCCCGGCTATACTGCAGCACCACAGGCTTCCTTGAATACACTCGGCGAGCCAAAAGCAAATGTAGTGACGTGGGTATCTTTGTGACCTGCAGCATGCTTTGTGCATATAACTAAGGCTATTAAAATAAATAAATAAATAAAACAAAACAAAACAACCCCCAACCCCCCAAAACTGTATCTGCCAGGTAACAATGTTGGTCAAGCAGTATAGATAATCTTGCTGAAAAAAAACGTATCTTGGCCTGAAACCAAGAAAAGATGAAAACTGGACTTTGGGGTTTCTCAAAGGTGCCATTTTACACAAGGAAAAAATTGCCTACTAACTGTTTGTTTGTTTGTTTTTACAGTGTTCCTCTTTTATTTTTGGAGATTTTCTACTTTTTTGTCCCAGTGAAATTATCCTGTTTGGAATGTTTTGTTAAGTTGAGGGTAAGAAGAAAAGGAGAGGGAGAAATGCCTATAAAACCATAGATTATTTTTTATGGAAGATGAGATGGTCCCCATTTGCATTTACAGCTTTACAAGGATTGTAGCACTAGGCTCTTTTTCTTTTTTTTTGATGGAAATGCTTAATCTGAGCTCAATGGGCCATAATAATTGCCTGTTTCTTTCAGTAGAAATAAACCCACTTGTATGTGACACTTGAAACCTTAACTCTACTTAGTATTATGCACGGAATTGTAGACGGTTCTTCACCAAATATATTTATGACAGCAGCGCTAGTCGATATACAATACCAAGCCAAGGGCATTTGAGAATAAATCAGTCCCTCTAGCTACTGCTATAGCACAGTAACTGATGGTTGTAATAAAACCCCATGAAATTAAAATTCTGTGCATGCAAACACACATACCTAGCCAAGAGAAACCTGAAGCTCTCTGTTCTGGAAAAATTTGCATACGCATAGACATATATAGTCTTTACCCCTTTGTATTAGTAACACAATGTACACAAAAAGTCTATAGGTTTTCAGTACTGTATCATCTCATTAGACTCTCTTCAACATTTGGGGGCTCTCAGGAGTCACGTAGAAAAAAATGTAAGCAGTTCATAGAAGAGGAGAATGGTCCCAGTTACTCCTTGAGGAAGAAATATTCTTGATTTTATGTCTGAAAGCCTTTTGATGATGCTGTAAGTCACTACCAAAGGCTCTGAAAACCCTACTTCCAGTTCAAATCATCCTATATATTTATGCAGTCACTGATTTATTTTTTTTAATGAGTCTTCTGTGTTTGAGCACCTCAGGCTCTACCTCGTGGCACTGTGAGCTCTTGGGATGGACATTGTTTCTTCATTTGTGTTTTGGGTTTTCACTTGAAGTACTGAGAAGCCATTTTAAATTAATACACAAGATTATTTATATATTTATGTACAAGCCCATGCTCTCTTCACATATTAAATAACTTGAAGCATCATTTCTTCTGAATTCTGTAGGGTAATGAGATAATGAAAACTAATATGTAGTAAAATGATGCAAGGGAAGTGACTGTTGCCACATGAAATACACCAGAGAGCAGTGTATGGTGTATCTCCTTGTGTAGCACAGCATTTTTGTGCAACACAGCAAAGGAAAAACCCAAGCATTTAATTTTCAAGACAAGGCTTTTACAATCAGATGAGGATCTGATGAGAGAAAACACTGACAGATGAATTTTGCAAATCGTATGAAATGGTATGGACTGTCTCGTAGTAGCTAGTGAAATACAACTAGTGTGACTGTGGCAGAGCAATCTATGGTTTTCTGTCAGCTATTTAATCTATGTATGAATGAGGAGAAATATGTGACCTCAATCAGATGAATAGGCAATTACTAATTGTGAAGTTATGTTCTGGTAAAAGCACTGTGACCACGATCAGTGCCAAGTCCTTTGCATCCAACTCTCATGCTCCACGGTTCATGTGTAGGTCCTGATTGTAAACTCTCCCTTCCTAATGAAAACAGGCACATTGTGACAATTCAGGTAATCATATTTGCCTTGTCCTTTCTGAGGTAGAAGAAAGACAAAGATGTTGGAGGGCCTTTCCTGGAACTTCTGTTAGAGTAGCTGTCTTTAAGCTGCACAGAAAATTATGGATAAGTCATTCCGGTGTGACTGCTCACTGGAAGAAGGATGGCTTTATATACGCTTTTCTCAGAACACAGGCTAAGTCAATTTACTACAAATGTTTGTTTATGATACAATATCTACAATATAAAAGACTTTAGATGTTCACTGGTTATCTTTCAACCACTGGGACTGTGCTCCATTTCAAATGACCTTCTCAATCCTGAAAGTGTTTTGAATTTATAAAGGCAAAACAAATACTTGGGAATGTTGTACTGCAACAAAAATAGTTTTTCTTTTACATTTTAAGCAGAGTCTTTCTGTAAATAATCCCATCACCATCATCTTTGTCCCATCACCTAAACCCTTTCTTTAAAATAGCACTTAAAAAACTTGGCAGCAAAAAAACCTCCCCAGGTGGGCTGTTGGTATTCCTCATCAACTTGAGTAATACTGTTGCTCTCTGTCTGTCTATTGTATCCATATATGGGTCCTGTTAGTTTCAATTTCTTTAGAGCTAGGGCTTGCATGTCTTTATGAAGAGTGGATGACTGATAAATACATTTAAAAGATCTTAAGTCTCCCACCTGCTACTGTTTTTTAAAGAAAATAAAACATATTTCCCTGTTCTATTCATGTTCATGAACTCAGAGAATGACACCAGCAGATTGCACAGTATTTCCAAAGGGTCTTTTTTGTTTGTTTGTTTAAAATGATGGAGCCTGACAGTGTGAGTGTCTTATAAGACTGTTGTCTTATAAGAAGACCTATAGTCTTGAACTATTGTTCAAGTTCTTTGAAAATTTTTCCTTGATGAAATCCTTGAAAGGGAATCAATATTTTAGGCATTCTTCCACTGAACTCTAGTATGTGAGAGCTTGACATAATGACGCTCAACATATTGACCAGGCTCTTCATGCAGTCTTGAACTAAAAGAAATAAATAGTTTGTTGCATATGGTTCAATCCAGAGACATAACGAAGTAAATCTAGGATTGAGAAGCAATGTATTTAAAATTGCAGGATATGCACAAGGTTTGCTTCTAGAGTCTCTTGATCATTAATTAAATATGTTATGGCTTTCAGTTTTTCTTGTTTATCTGTACAGGTTTACATACTGTAAATGCATTATTTATGTCTTCCCTTAAGTGCTTAGTACTGCCAGGATGTTTCTCTTAAACTGGCGCAGATAGCAAAAAAGACAAAATGAGAGAGAAAATTTGGCACTAGTTAACTGCACAGAAAGCCACTTCTGCCCAAATGAGCCTTTCCCAGATTTATTAAAATAAACTTGAACTGATAAATAGATAAGAGGGATAGACAGATAGATAGGTGGCATCATTGTTTAAACGATGAAAAATATTTTTCCATTAAGGTAAGTTTGGTTTTTCTCCCCCCCCCTTCTTAATCTCACCCTACTAATGCCTTATCACTAAGCCTTGCTGCTTTTGTTCTGGAAAGCTTCTAGTATGAAGGGTGATGAGGGAGCTATCTATGTGGAAGTTCACTTTCTGAGGGAAGCCACCACTGAAATTGATTTTGTTATTATAGCTAAAACACACAGTTTGGAATCAACCATTTGCTGAACTTTGAACAAAGGAAATTTCTGCCGTTGGTTTGTCCTGCATATCGCCCCTGTTGTCCTCCATTTCTTGTAGTAAACAGAATGCCATGGATGTGGTCATAGATTGAGCCAAAATATATTTTTAAAATACAACTCTCACATTCATATGAAAGCTCTGTGTTTCAAAATAAAGGGATGGGGTTTTCCTATTTGTTTTGCTGTCAGATGTGGTATAGCAGCTGGATGTTAAGACAATCATCTTCTCCCGACTTGTACATCTTTGTTCTTATTCACTCTTTGTCTCTCTATTGTGTTCTCCCACTGTTTATCAACACTTCTTTTCAGTCTTAAATAGCATTTCCTGTTGTGGTTTCTCAGATGTTAGATATTTGTCAATTTTATGTTTCAAATGACAGTAGCAGATAGCCTTATAGATGACTAATTAAAACACAGAATTAATTATCTGCCTAAATACACAATAACTATAAACCTTGCTCCACTCTACAAATACTTGATATGCTTTTTTTGGTTGTGGTTGTTTGGGGTTTTTTGGTGTTTTTTTTTTTTTTTTACAAATTTTGCCCTTCTTCCATTCTGAAATTCCTCCCCCCCCGCCCCTTGGTTTCCAAATACCCAGCGTTATTGGAAGCTTACACGTTTATATTATCAGCGTACATGGAACCAGCTGTTCTGAGTCAGACCGGAGGTCTCTCAGTCCAAGAAACGACCTTTATGCATGCCTATGGAAGAGGGGAGCAAAGCAAGCTCCTCCAGAATTTTTTTCCGGCCTCCAGGAACTTTGTGTGACAAAGGTGGTGTCTGTGCATTTAATAATCTTCTATAAGTTGTTTGTGGTTTTTGTGGGTTTTTGTCCACAGAGAAGCAGCAATCTTTCTAGCTTTTCCATCTCCGTGTTATTTATGATTTTATAGATACCTACTCCCAGCCATCTCTTTCTAGGGTGAAGTATTCTAGTCCTCCTACTTGCTCCTGTCTAGATATATTTCCTTATCTTTAACCACCTTTGTCACCTTCCTGTCTGAAGACAGAATACCTGTAAATCTATGCAGCTCAAGTGAGGTCAGAATCAAAAGTTTCATCCCATGGGGAAGAGGGCAACACCTTCTTTTGAAGGCTGATGTTAAAGGTACACTCCAAATATATTTTCCACTATATCTAAATGGAAACAAAATAGTAAATATAAATTTCAGGAAGTCTTTCCAAAAGACTCTTCACAATCATCTCAAAAGAGCCTAAACTAGTACTATAGAACAGCTCGCAGCTGCTGTGGAATAAACAAAGTATCTTTGTAGTTTACCTAAACAGGCAATTAGCATGTCCAGGCCGTCATGTGACCAGTGTGATATGGCAGATGAAATGGGAAGAATTGTAAGTCTCTCCTTTTTTATGTATTTTATCAGAGAATCTAAACTTGAGCCATGTATGGCTGTGCAGTACAAAGGTAAGAAAATCAGAGGATAAACACAGATGAGATGGAAGGTTTACCTAATTCCATATCCTATGGCTGTAAAGCAAATGTAAATCTGGTGTTTGTTGTTTCTAATGTAACAATGCAATTTACAGCAGCATTTTGAATAACCTTTATCTCCTGTTGATTTCTGTGCTGA